>NW_027315834.1:26311861-26561861 GCF_026437365.1 Eucyclogobius newberryi
ATGGTTCTGTCCCAGTGCTTCATGGTTCTGTCCCAGTGCTTCATGGTTCTGTCGCTGTAGTTCATGGTTCTGTCCCAGTGCTTCATGGTTCTGTCCCAGTGCTTCATGGTTCTGTCGCTGTAGTTCATGGTTCTGTCCCAGTGCTTCATGGTTCTGTCCCAGTGCTTCATGGTTCTGTCGCTGTAGTTCATGGTTCTGTCGCTGTAGTTCAGGGTTCTGTCCCAGTGCTTCATGGTTCTGTCGCTGTAGTTCATGGTTCTGTCGCTGTAGTTCATGGTTCTGTCGCTGTAGTTCATGGTTCTGTCACTGTAGTTCATGGTTCTGTCGCTGTAGTTCATGGTTCTGTCGCTGTATTTCATGGTTCTGTCGCTGTAGTTCATGGTTCTGTCGCTGTATTTCATGGTTCTGTCGCTGTAGTTCATGGTTCTGTCCCAGTGCTTCATGGTTCTGTTGCTGTAGTTCATGGTTCTGTCCCAGTGCTTCATGGTTCTGTCCCAGTGCTTCATGGTTCTGTCGCTGTAGTTCATGGTTCTGTCCCAGTGCTTCATGGTTCTGTCCCAGTGCTTCATGGTTCTGTCGCTGTAGTTCATGGTTCTGTCCCAGTGCTTCATGGTTCTGTCCCAGTGCTTCATGGTTCTGTCGCTGTAGTTCATGGTTCTGTCGCTGTAGTTCATGGTTCTGTCGCTGTAGTTCAGGGTTCTGTCCCAGTGCTTCATGGTTCTGTCGCTGTAGTTCATGGTTCTGTCGCTGTAGTTCATGGTTCTGTCGCTGTAGTTCATGGTTCTGTCACTGTAGTTCATGGTTCTGTCGCTGTAGTTCATGGTTCTGTCGCTGTAGTTCATGGTTCTGTCGCTGTAGTTCATGGTTCTGTCACTGTAGTTCATGGTTCTGTCGCTGTAGTTCATGGTTCTGTCGCTGTAGTTCATGGTTCTGTCACTGTAGTTCATGGTTCTGTCGCCGTTGTTCATGGTTCTGTCGCTGTATTTCATGGTTCTGTCGCTGTAGTTCATGGTTCTGTCGCTGTAGTTCATGGTTCTGTCGCTGTATTTCATGGTTCTGTCGCTGTAGTTCATGGTTCTGTCGCTGTAGTTCATGGTTCTGTCGCTGTATTTCATGGTTCTGTCGCTGTAGTTCATGGTTCTGTCGCTGTAGTTCATGGTTCTGTCGCTGTATTTCATGGTTCTGTCGCTGTAGTTCATGGTTCTGTCGCTGTAGTTCATGGTTCTGTCGCTGTATTTCATGGTTCTGTCGCTGTAGTTCATGGTTCTGTCGCTGTAGTTCATGGTTCTGTCGCTGTATTTCATGGTTCTGTCGCTGTAGTTCATGGTTCTGTCGCTGTAGTTCATGGTTCTGTCGCTGTATTTCATGGTTCTGTCGCTGTAGTTCATGGTTCTGTCGCTGTAGTTCATGGTTCTGTCGCTGTATTTCATGGTTCTGTCGCTGTAGTTCATGGTTCTGTCGCTGTATTTCATGGTTCTGTCGCTGTAGTTCATGGTTCTGTCCCAGTGCTTCATGGTTCTGTTGCTGTAGTTCATGGTTCTGTCCCAGTGCTTCATGGTTCTGTCCCAGTGCTTCATGGTTCTGTCGCTGTAGTTCATGGTTCTGTCCCAGTGCTTCATGGTTCTGTCGCTGTAGTTCATGGTTCTGTCCCAGTGCTTCATGGTTCTGTCGCTGTAGTTCATGGTTCTGTCGCTGTATTTCATGGTTCTGTCCCAGTGCTTCATGGTTCTGTCGCTGTAGTTCATGGTTCTGTCGCTGTATTTCATGGTTCTGTCGCTGTAGTTCATGGTTCTGTCGCTGTATTTCATGGTTCTGTCGCTGTAGTTCATGGTTCTGTCGCTGTATTTCATGGTTCTGTCGCTGTAGTTCATGGTTCTGTCGCTGTAGTTCATGGTTCTGTCGCTGTATTTCATGGTTCTGTCGCTGTAGTTCATGGTTCTGTCGCTGTAGTTCATGGTTCTGTCGCTGTATTTCATGGTTCTGTCGCTGTAGTTCATGGTTCTGTCGCTGTAGTTCATGGTTCTGTCGCTGTATTTCATGGTTCTGTCGCTGTAGTTCATGGTTCTGTCGCTGTATTTCATGGTTCTGTCGCTGTAGTTCATGGTTCTGTCCCAGTGCTTCATGGTTCTGTTGCTGTAGTTCATGGTTCTGTCCCAGTGCTTCATGGTTCTGTCCCAGTGCTTCATGGTTCTGTCGCTGTAGTTCATGGTTCTGTCCCAGTGCTTCATGGTTCTGTCGCTGTAGTTCATGGTTCTGTCGCTGTAGTTCATGGTTCTGTCGCTGTAGTTCATGGTTCTGTCGCTGTATTTCATGGTTCTGTCGCTGTAGTTCATGGTTCTGTCGCTGTAGTTCATGGTTCTGTCGCTGTATTTCATGGTTCTGTCGCTGTAGTTCATGGTTCTGTCGCTGTAGTTCATGGTTCTGTCGCTGTATTTCATGGTTCTGTCGCTGTAGTTCATGGTTCTGTCGCTGTATTTCATGGTTCTGTCGCTGTAGTTCATGGTTCTGTCCCAGTGCTTCATGGTTCTGTTGCTGTAGTTCATGGTTCTGTCCCAGTGCTTCATGGTTCTGTCCCAGTGCTTCATGGTTCTGTCGCTGTAGTTCATGGTTCTGTCCCAGTGCTTCATGGTTCTGTCGCTGTAGTTCATGGTTCTGTCCCAGTGCTTCATGGTTCTGTCGCTGTAGTTCATGGTTCTGTCGCTGTATTTCATGGTTCTGTCCCAGTGCTTCATGGTTCTGTCGCTGTAGTTCATGGTTCTGTCGCTGTATTTCATGGTTCTGTCGCTGTAGTTCATGGTTCTGTCGCTGTAGTTCATGGTTCTGTCGCTGTATTTCATGGTTCTGTCGCTGTAGTTCATGGTTCTGTCGCTGTAGTTCATGGTTCTGTCGCTGTAGTTCATGGTTCTGTCACTGTAGTTCATGGTTCTGTCGCTGTAGTTCATGGTTCTGTCGCTGTATTTCATGGTTCTGTCGCTGTAGTTCATGGTTCTGTCGCTGTAGTTCATGGTTCTGTCGCTGTAGTTCATGGTTCCGTCGCTGTATTTCATGGTTCTGTCGCTGTAGTTCATGGTTCTGTCACTGTAGTTCATGGTTCTGTCGCTGTATTTCATGGTTCTGTCGCTGTAGTTCATGGTTCTGTCGCTGTAGTTCATGGTTCTGTCGCTGTATTTCATGGTTCTGTCGCTGTAGTTCATGGTTCTGTCGCTGTAGTTCATGGTTCTGTCGCTGTAGTTCATGGTTCTGTCACTGTAGTTCATGGTTCTGTCGCTGTAGTTCATGGTTCTGTCGCTGTATTTCATGGTTCTGTCGCTGTAGTTCATGGTTCTGTCGCTGTAGTTCATGGTTCTGTCGCTGTAGTTCATGGTTCTGTCGCTGTATTTCATGGTTCTGTCGCTGTAGTTCATGGTTCTGTCGCTGTAGTTCATGGTTCTGTCGCTGTAGTTCATGGTTCTGTCGCTGTATTTCATGGTTCTGTCGCTGTAGTTCATGGTTCTGTCACTGTAGTTCATGGTTCTGTCGCTGTAGTTCATGGTTCTGTCACTGTAGTTCATGGTTCTGTCGCTGTAGTTCATGGTTCTGTCGCTGTATTTCATGGTTCTGTCGCTGTAGTTCATGGTTCTGTCGCTGTAGTTCATGGTTCTGTCGCTGTAGTTCATGGTTCTGTCGCTGTATTTCATGGTTCTGTCGCTGTAGTTCATGGTTCTGTCGCTGTAGTTCATGGTTCTGTCGCTGTAGTTCATGGTTCTGTCGCTGTAGTTCATGGTTCTGTCACTGTAGTTCATGGTTCTGTCGCTGTAGTTCATGGTTCTGTCGCTGTATTTCATGGTTCTGTCGCTGTAGTTCATGGTTCTGTCGCTGTAGTTCATGGTTCTGTCGCTGTAGTTCATGGTTCTGTCGCTGTATTTCATGGTTCTGTCGCTGTAGTTCATGGTTCTGTCACTGTAGTTCATGGTTCTGTCGCTGTAGTTCATGGTTCTGTCGCTGTATTTCATGGTTCTGTCGCTGTAGTTCATGGTTCTGTCACTGTAGTTCATGGTTCTGTCGCTGTAGTTCATGGTTCTGTCGCTGTATTTCATGGTTCTGTCGCTGTAGTTCATGGTTCTGTCGCTGTAGTTCATGGTTCTGTCGCTGTAGTTCAGGTGGAACTCCTCCCGCCTCTCTCTCCCTCACATTTGTCTCCCTCGTTCGTCCCACAGCTTCAGCACATTTACAGTATTTTGGCTGTGGAATATCAAAAGTCATCTGTACTTTTTCAAATCCTGTTCACATTAAAGGGCCTGCTCCTCTCCTCTCTCTTCTCTCTCCTCTCTCTCCTCCCTCTCTCCCCTGTCTCCTCCCTCTCTTCCCTGTCTCCTTCTTCTCTTCCCTCTCTCCTCTCTCTCTCCTCCCCCCTCTCCCCTCTCTTTCCTCCCTCTCCTCTCTCTCCCCTCTCCTCTCTCCTGCCTCTCTCTCCTCCCCTCTCCTCTCTCCTCCTCTCCTCTCTCCTCCTCTCCTCTCTCCTCCCTCTCCCCCCCTCTCTCTCTCTCTCCTCCTTCAAAGTCCGAGGGGATTTTCTCATGCGTCCGACGTGTCAGAAATAATTAGTTTTTGTCAGATTTATCATTGTGGTTGGAACCCCTCTCGTGACTCTGGCCTCTCGTCGCCATGCGCCTTGTTTGTATATGACAGTGTTATTCTTCTTGTTAGGGGCCCGACACCTCCTCTCACGCCCACTGCTGTGTTGTGCTGACGGCGGGAGGCGTCCGGAGCGCCACGGCTCAGCTCCGGCCCGCTGCTTATTGACAGTGGCTAAAGATATTCATCCATTTGGAGTTAAAAACATGTATCATGGTGTCCGAGCGCACTGCCGCGGCTGAAGTTGATTAATGGCAGAACGTAGCGGCTGTTTTTTCCTCTTGAGGAGCGACATGCACGGCCCCTGCATATTAACGAGTGGCTGTGCTTTCTATTAACTAGATAAAAAAGCCTCTCCTCTGCCGTGGCTCCGGGGGGATCAGGGATGAGAAATTCTCCATTATTTATCATGTGGCCTGTTTTTTTTTTTTTTCTTTCCCTTTTTTCTTTTTCATGTATTTCAACCTGGTGTCATCAGTAAACTTTTAAATGCCAAACATGCCTGGAACATCACAGCTTATCGGCCTTACAGGGGCCCGGCTTTTCATGCATTTTTGATGCACTTACTTACAGTAGAGACATGAGGCATCGTGTCGAATTAGCGTCTGCCAAACAACACGCTTGTTATTTGGGAAAAGAAAATGCATATAATGGATATTAGACCACTCTTTGTGCAGCCAAAGACGTGGCAGAAAAATGTAGTAAAAAACGGTGTTGAATGGATTTTAATGAAGTCATAAAATACAAACTTAACTGTAAATGTGTCGCCCGCAGGCCTCAGATTCACGTGAAGGAGGAGCCTCTCAACATGGATGACGAGGACTGTCCGATGTCACTGGTGACGACGGCCAACCACAGTCCAGAGCTGGAGGAGGAGCGCGACCTGGACGAGGGGAACTTATCGGAGGAGGGCCGGACCTGGAGTGACTAGGGCCCCCCGTCCTCCACCCGCCGCGCCCTCCTCACAGACCTCCTAAAAAACCACTCCACAGAACCACAGCTGACTCGCACCACTCGGACTATTTATTGAGCATGCACCCGGACGGAGACTGTCCTGAGGAACTGTCCCGAGGAACTGTCCCGAGGAACTCTCCCGAGGAACCGTCCTGAGGAACTGTCCCGAGGAACTGTCCCGAGGAACTCTCCCAAGGAACCGTCCCGAGGAACTGTCCCGCAGCCCTCCGGACGCCCCAAACACCGCAGGCATGAAATGTCTGACAAACTCTGGTTCCGAGAGGGCGTGGCCACACAGGATAAAGATGGACTTATGAAGGGGGAAAACACAGATGAACAACATGTCGAGCTGAAAGCTAGCGGCCTCATATACTGCCAAAAAGGAAGACGTTTTATGTTTGTGAATAATCCAAAACCCTCAGTAGTCGTTAATGTCTAGAGACAATTGCTGGTTCAATTCAAGTTGTTGCTCTGTTCTCATTTGCACAGGAGTCGTCTCAGAACTTTGTGTCACTGCCTGTATGTTGCTATTATAAAACAGTATTATTATTATTCTTATGATGATTATTTTCAGCTTTTTATTACTATGATTTCCAGATACATTTCAGCCCCACCAACTGTAAATGCCATTCCCCAAACACAGAACGTCAATACCGAGACTGTTTTTGCAGCTGTCCAAAAAAAAAGAGAGAAAGAAAGAGAGACAAAAAGTGAAAAAGAACCAAAACGGTTTGCTCCGAGTCTTTGATCGTTTTATCGATTTTAGTTGAAAAAGGCTGAGGGAAAACATTTTTAACAAACCATTTACAAAACAAATGCATTTCTGCGTCCTTTTCTCCGCTGTCCTTCTTACCTCCTTGTTCGAAAAAGCTTTGTCTACCTGCAAAACAGTCACAGGCAACAGCTAGAAACCAAAGCCAACACTAGCAATGGCCAATAGCTTATGGACAGAAGCCGCCAAAACTCCACTTGGTCCGTCTTCTGTGACTTTAAACTAGTACAAAGAAGAAGAAGAAGCTTTTGTTCCGCTAACTACCTTTGACAAAACCTCTGGGATCGTTCGCATTTAGTCCTGCGCAAAGACAAAGAGAGAGGTACCGTTTTGATGTGCGATTCGACTGGGTCCGCGCGGGAGGCTGGAGGAGGTTTTCCGCCGGATGCGTCGTAGGTTTTTAAAAAGAAAAAAAAGTGACGTGACTTTTGATTAGACTGGCGAGAGCGCGGGCTAGAAAAAAAGTGGTGGATTATGACCAAAACTAAAAACGCGTGTGTGTTCAGTGGGAGCGCAGAGTCGTGGCGTTTTTTTGGGTTTTTTTTTTTCGTTCTGTGCATCACACGTTCGCATCAGTGTTTTGTTTCTATTTATTATGTTAAAGTTCCCTTTTTCTATTTTTTTCAGATTTTTTCTTTTTTTTTTTCCCTTTTCCTTTTGTTTTTCTGTTGATGATGTAAAAGTGGGACGTTTTATGTTCTGAGCCGCGTTGTAGAAAACCTTAAAAAAAAACACCACTAACCAAACTAAAAAATATCTAGTGAAGCCAAATAAGTCATGATTTCAAAGCTGAAATGATGTGGCTTGGTTACAGTGTC
The DNA here is from genome assembly GCF_026437365.1 of Eucyclogobius newberryi. Classification (NCBI taxonomy): domain Eukaryota; kingdom Metazoa; phylum Chordata; class Actinopteri; order Gobiiformes; family Gobiidae; genus Eucyclogobius; species Eucyclogobius newberryi. The sequence continues at coordinate 26,319,020 of NW_027315834.1, forward strand.
AAAGCAATTAATTATAGCCATGCAGACGGGGGATCTCTGAGGTCAAAAGTCGCCTGGTTCCAAGGCGATATTTGCTTTAAATTCATCTGATTCTCATTACATTCACTCCAAAAGAACAACTAAAAACACTACTTATGTATAAGGTCTGACAATAGAGAGAGAGAGAAAGAAAGGAGTCTGTCTTGGCATTCCCTCATTCACACAAACAAACAAACAAACAAACCTTGTTGCTTTAAACGGTAATTTTTCTGTAAACCAAAGTTACACAAAATTCTGCCTCCTCTTGGATGGGATAAGCAAACACAACGCACACAAACGAGACGAACTCGACGACAAACGCACAGCAAACGAGAGCGAAAACGAACAGCGCTCTGACCAAAAAGGAGAATGTGCGTTTGTTGTTTCGGCTAAAAAGAAAACGGCTTTAACACGACATGTTACACTAAACACAGCGACACGACACACAAAGTGCTGTGCAAAAGTTTAAATAAAATGTTGTTTACAAAGGCTTGCGGTGCTTAAGTATATATTTATATCTTTTAAATCAGTTTTATGGCTTTGCGTTAAAAGATCATGTACAGTTTTGCTCCTGTTAATTAAAGGCTAATTAAACCTCACTCACGAAAAGAAAATGTTTGTACGATTGTTAATTTTCACTAGCACCTGCGCGAGATTATCTTTAGATTTGTTTTTTTTGCCATGAACTCGCTGCAGTTCTAATGTACATAAAAAATAAAAATAAAAAAAAATTTTTAGGTAATTTTTTTTTTTGTAATTTTTTTTTTCTTTTTGTAATTTTTTTTTAATTTATTTTTGTAAACATTTTTGCACAGCACTTGCACGCAAACTACATCCAAACGAAAAGCTTATCCCATCGACACTCAGCCGGAGTCCGCAGAACGACTTGAAGACTTCTTAATAAACTTACCACGCCAAATAAATAAAAAGGACAAATAACAACAAAAAAAAACAACAAAAAAGGGGTTCTCGTACCACTCTTCCCAAGAAAAAAAGCGCAAAAAACAAAACAAAAATGGCTTCTACCTCTGCACCAAACCAATTCCGAACCACAGATTGCACGAGTTCTCCTTTTCCGAGCGTCACTCAAGAGCTGTTGATGTTAAACTTTATACTACTTCTACGCTTGTCTCCATGGAAACGTGGCTCGCAGAAATATCGACGTTTACATTCCCCGCTGTGTCAGGAAAAGATCTTTGCGTCGTCGTGTTGTCCTCGAAAGATTTGTAGAGCGATAATGTATAGAGTAACGTGTAAGGGAAGATGTTGTGTTCTTTTTTGTTCGGTTAGTTTTTTTTCCGTTTTATTTTGAAAAATGCATGTCTATAAATCATTCGGTGGACTGGGAAACAATAAAAAGAGCTTCTCACTTACTTCAAACGTTTCGGGACGATAACGCGGCCCCACAAACGCATCGGAAAGTACCTCAGATAAAACCGCGACGGGAGCGATAAAAACCTGTCAGCCACAGAATGCATATTTACCTGTAGATTTGCATGGGTTTTGTATAAATTAAGTTACGATAATAAAAAAAAAAATGTCTAAAATAGTTGCTTGCACATGATACCAGAAAGACCTCCAGAACTGCGATCTGCTCCTCCACTAGATTTTAGGATTGTGTGGATTTTTCTGGATTTTGTCTGTATTTTGATAACTGTGCATACTTATGTAAAAAAAAAAAAATGTCGGTGGACCCCATAAAATTGACCCAGACTTTTTTCTAAGAGGGAAAAAAAAATCTGTGTTTCTTTTCTGATGAATTTTTACTGTTTTCTCTCTCATTGCTCGCTAAGAATAGCAAACCTGCTTTTTTCTGCATCTGCTTTGCGTAGCTGTAAGGCTTAACCTAATGTGTGTATTTATTGCTTGTACCTCTGTGCATACTTTATCAAGCATTATGTCTGGCAGTTGAAGTCATGTATCCTTTCTACTGCTTTCCTTCTCGAATTATTGGGAATATGACCCCCATAATGTATACAGTAAATTGGGACTGTAGCAGAAATATGTTTATGTAATTGGTGAATACTTTATTTCTGCTTTTTGTTTCGGTTTTTTTTTTTGCCTTTTGTTTTTCGAATACGTTCTTTTTGATACTCTTCATTACTGTGTACTGTGTCCATAAGGTTCTCAGACATTAGAAGGTCATGGTTGAGAATTGTAAAAGGCGATATTATTTTCTGTATCCATGACATTTCACTGCTGAATAAAATAAAGGACCAAAACTTGGAAATTTGAAAAGCGACCGTTGACCTCCCGCACCTCGTTTTTTTGTCATCGCTCGCGGAAAATATGTGTTAAGTGAGGCTGATCGTTCGTTCTCCGGTGCATTTTAGAGTCACAGTTTCACCAACAAACACACAAGGGAAATTGGAAATAATAAGATAAGAAATTAGCTTTATTTGTCTCACAATGGGGTAATACCAGTGTTGCAACGCAGATTAGGCACAGAAACACAGATAACTTCATTAAAAATATACTTAAATCTGGTATAAATGTGGGTAGTGCAAAAATAGCGATAATAATAATAATTGAAAAATTACACACTCTTATTCATAGTAAGTAAATTGAATAGTTTAGTCAATCAAAATATCACCAAATATTACCAAGAAGTAAATAAAAAAGATTAGTCGACTATTCATACAAAACACATGCAAAAAACATTTTATTTTTGAAAATTTCATTATTAAATAAAAAAAAATCAAATATTCTCTTTCTAAAAGTTGCCATATTCCACCTTTTTGGATAATAATGAAGAGGAAAAATAGAATATGCTTACTTAGTAGAATAGTTTTGTAGTTTAAACCTGTATAAGACACTAGGTCAGAGGCGATGTATTACTTTGGCATGTTTCTATGGCAACATCCGGGTTTGTCAGAAGAACACTTGTCTATTTGGGTATACAATTGTAGCAAATTATATAGCGTTAAGACAAGACAATTTAGTTTAAGAAAAAATGAAAAAACCTTGATGTGACGTGCTATGACAGGTTTTTTTACGATTTTCTCATTTTGACTTTATTTGGTGAATTTATACTTGTACATATAAATTATAGTTTTACACCAATCGAGCAGGTATTTGTGGAGGAAACGTTGAAAAATCTGTTGAAAATGACAGGAAGTGACATCACACCAGGGACACGCATTAGGGGAGCAGCTTGTGTGTGGTTTAGAGGAGCGTGTCACATTTTAGTTTTTATATTATTGTGAGAAAAAAACGTTGCGATTTAACAATTATTCACGATTATTGAGACTGAAATATTTTCTTTCATTACCATGATCCGACACACACACAATTTAACTTTTTGCAAGACAAAATTAAGTTAAATGTGACAAAAACACCCAGATAAAATAAAGATCTTCACATTTAGGTCGATTTTTTGGTCTATAAATTGAACGAAAATATTTAAGTTTGCTTCTAAAATTGCCACAATTATTATCTTTATCTGCTTAAAATTATATTGTGACCTGAATAATCACAGTTACCGATTCACCTAACAATCCTACATCCCTGTACTACCGTACACGTGTATCACATCGCAGGATTGCACCATTGCCTTATCAGAGGTCTTTGGTCTCCAGAGCTTCTGTGCGGCTCCTTTTGAAAACATTCCAAACCGTCGAAACCCCCTTTCTTCGCCCACAGCCCTGCAGCACTGACTTAGTGCTTTTGACACCGACCACATTGCTAATTCTGTTGTCATGCTCGCGAAAACACACCGAAAACACATCTGGCTTATTACCACTATTAACGTTCAACATCATGTAGAGAAAACAAAGATTTCATCAGACGTACTGCGGTTTCCATCCATCTTCTCGCCTCTGCTTTACTTTCTGACACTTCAAAAGAGGGAGAAAACACACACACACACACACACACAGACACACACACACACACACACACACTCGCACACACACACACACACACACACACACACACACACTCGCACACACACACACACACACACACAGACACACACACACTCGCACACACACACACACACACACACAGACACACACACACTCGCACACACACACACACACACACACAGCCCTTTTTAGCCCTGGATTGATGGATGTTGACTGGTAAAACGCTATGACAGGCCCGCGCGGCTAAATCAACTCCAGCAGGCCCACCACACCTTGTCGGTCATGTTCGCTAACCCCCGCGCACACACGCTAACCGCCCCGCACACACACATGCTAACCCCCGCACACACACACGCTAACCCCCGCACACACACACGCTAACCCCCGCACACACACACACGGCTCCCCGACATCCTCATTGCCATTCAAACTGACTCTACCATGACCAATAGGTTGGCCATTAGCCCGTCTGAATGCCGGGAGCCTTCAACACGTTCCGAGCCGGTGCCCGGGGACGACGCTGGTCATTTAGTCGTAACGCTCATGCATGTTCTTTTTTACCATATGATGTCCCATGAGAGGGGCCAAAACAACAGCATTTTTCATAAACGAACCCCTCCGCTTCGTCCCCGATGACACTTGAGCCACAGCAGATGCCTGTTATCTCCTCGGCTACGCGCTAGCCGTCACTCGAAGGGGGGCCCCCCTCGCTTTCTTCCGCTCCTCCACGCTATTTATGCACTTGGAAGTGTTTGTGAATTCGAGTGTGGGGAGAGCAACAAGGGCCCGGCTATGTAGTACACAACATTAAAGGGAGAGTGTGAGAGCGGCTTCCCGTACGCCGCGGACCCCTTCGTTTCAAAGGCCATGAAATAATAATGGCTTGTGGTTAAGAGAGGTATCGGTGAGTCACAGTGGCTGCTTTTCATAAAGTGGAGTTATTTACAGTGCGATGAATAAAAGAAGGAGGCGAGGGCTGGTGGTGCGAGCGGTTTCCACATGAATGATGGGGAGAGGGAAGGCTCTCTAATATACAGTGGCACTCCAGTCTGTACTCCAGCAGCAGCCACTGTGCAAGAGGCTGCGAGAGGAGTTCATTTTCAACTCTGTGATTCCTTTGGCAGACTAAAGGGCAGGGGGAAAGTAGAGTATGCACATGGGCTTCTTGACATCCTCTTAAAAAGATTGTGAATAACTAAATGTCAACATCAGGTCCTTTGGCAGGAGTTATTTTTTGGGGTTTTGGCCGTTTCGCTATTGCAGCAGAAACAACTACCCTCACAGATGCACTGTGGGACTTTTCTGCTTTGTCCAGTATGTTCCATCATCTATCTTGGATGTCATTCAGGAAATAAGAAATACCTTAAAAAACAAGCCTTATTATTGTGAGCGAGGCTGTCACCTGTCCCCTGCATGTCCCCTGTCACCTGCATGTCCCCTGTCACCTGTCCCCTGCATGTCCCCACAAGTTTAAAGCCACATTGTGGAACATTAAGTAAAGCTATAACATTTTCAGTCGTTATGACAGATATAGGTTTAATCTTTACCACTAAAACATGTCAAAGTAATACGTCCTCTCTCACTTGTCTGATGTGGTGTGATGGTCTTTAGTGTGAACTACTCTGTTCACCAGGAAACTGGGGGCGTCGCCCCGATCAGCCAATCACCTCCACCTGGGACTATAAAAAGCTGAGATCCCGGCTGCGCCTTCTCTGCTCCACTCGGCCCTGGCATCCGGACGACGCCTGTTTAGTTAAGTTGTTTATTAATTTTCATTTGATAAATGTCCCTCTTTGTTTCTGCCCCGGAGTCGGAGAACAACAAAAGTATTTTACATCCAATCATTCCTCTTCATTTGACGCCGGAAAATTCAGCATTTCCCAATTAATGTAGCTTATGACAGATGCCCTTCCTAACATTCCCTTGCCACATAGTGGACGTTTGTCTTTGGTTCACCATCACATGTCACAGCACTCCATCCATCGAGCTTTACTAGCAATAAATAAGTGTTTTAAAAATGTTTATTAAAAGTGTTTATTAAAAGAAGTGTTTAATAAAAGAAGTGTTTAATAAAAGAAGTGTGCTGTACATAAAACAAACATTTAATTTGTGCTTATTTAACAAACTGACACATATGAACCTCAGAACTCCTGTATCGCATTGACTCATGTTATTCATCCTTTTACCAACCATTTATATTTATTTAATTATTATGTTAAGTAAAGGTTCCGTGCACTGATTATGTCCATGTCGTTTACAGTCCGTGCATCGTAGGATCATCAAGTATTATTAAATATCAAATATCATTAAACATTGCTACTTTCTCTGTCTCACTGACCTGAAAGAAAAGTGAACTTAGAACTCCAACTAAACTCCTTCAGACAACGGCGGACAGACATAAAATATACTTTTTGACAGTTGCGCCGTGCTAAATGGACTAGATCCTGCTCGTCCCGATAAGTCTCTCCACTCGTTTAAGCTCGAGCATTGACCAATTAGTCCAATTTATGACCCATCTCGTGGCGGGAGAGTCCGGTAAATATTTCCAGCCTGACTTTATTGATTACTTTTTGCGCGCTTCTCCCGCCGTCCTGTCTCCATTCCCCTCCCTCTTCCTCCACCCTAAACCTGACCATGCGTATCAGCCCCTTTAGAAGACCCTCGACCCCCCCTCAGGCTGCCAAATTGCCTGCTAAATAGTCCGGGGCAATGGCGACGCTAATTGAGATCATCATTATTATAATTGCGAGGCCTGAAAAGCGCGTCTTAAATAATTTGCATTGCTCTCAAGTTGATATTGGACGCGGCGCAGAAATAATTGCGTCGCTCGGAGGCATGGCGTTGGGCCGGTTCAGCGGCGACGGTAGGCGGGTAGGCGGGCAGGCGGACGGGTTGACAGTCGGTGCTCCTCTCTCGCCCCTCTTTCGGGGCTCTCGTCCCGGGACACGAGAGGGGATGCTCCGTCGCGCTGCAGGACGTCAAGGCAGCGACGTGTTTGGGTTAATCGACAATGCCCACGTGTCCTTTGGTTGACATCATTTGCGCAGGTGACCGCGTTTACGGTGACGGAAAATGCAAAGATGGGGGGGGAAACACGTGGGGGAGGAGTCTAATATGTGCTGAACGACTTCATTGTCAAAGTGGAGACACGATGCACATGGTAACGGTTTAGAAATGGATTAAATACAGTATTTTCCGCACTATAAGGCGCACTTAAAAGCTTAATTTTCTCAAAAAATGACAATGCGCCTTATAATCCAGTATATTTGTGCCTTATATGTGGATGATTTCTGGTTGTGCTTACTGACCTCAAAGCAATTTTGAGTGGTACACGTTTTGTTTTGCTTAATGCACCTTATATACATATGAAAAAAAATATAAAAAATAGACCATTCATTGACAGTGCGCCTTATAATCCAGTGCGCCTTATAGTGCAGAAAATACGGTACCTAAATTTCCTGGTACGTATGTTCCACGATACGTATGGTTCCAGGATACCTATGGTTCCAGGATACCTTTGTTTCTCCGGGACCTATGTCCCCCGGTACATAGGTCCCGGGGGACATAGGTCCTGTTCATAGAAAAGGGGGAACATAAGTACCTCCTCAAATGATAGAATAGGCGACAGGTTCAGGTTCCACATCCCCAATAACTGTCCTTTTCAAATCAGTTTTATTACCGTCCCTTCCTCATTTACCAGATTGTGTCTTTTTGGTTAGAGTCCCGTATTTTCTGTGACTAAATGTATTTGATTATGTTTTATTATAAGCCTGTTTCTGGTCTTTTGGACTGTGATGCCGTACCTTTACCTTGAAGTCATTGAACCATCATCAACAGCTTCCTGATCCTGGGTCTGTTGTATTTGAATCATGCATGTTTGAGTTATCCTGTACTATCCTGTATTTTAATTCTTGAATGCTCAGAAAATTCCTGTTTTCACCTACCCCCTATCCCTGCCCACCACTCTGAACTTTGTTGTGTGATAGATGTAGGGTTCGAATTACTATGTGGCGACGTTTCAAAAATAAATGTCGCTTATTATGATGAGGCTTATCAATTCTATGGTTTTGAACAGGAAGTCAATGGACCCATTTCTATTACAAAGCCTTTTTAAATCATTATTGCAGTTTATAATGACCACAATGTACAATTATGATCTATTTATGTTGTAGTTAAATACCAAGTAACTGAGAAAGGAGTATAAGTCGCACCAGCCAGCCAACAGATTTAGAGAGCATGGTATGCTAACGCTAACACCTTCAGCTACATGAGGCACAGACAGAACTGTGGTAAGTGTCTGGTATGTTAACGTAACATATTAACAGTTATTCAGATAACTATAGCATAAAGAACATGCTAACAAGTTTACCAAAGCATCAGTATTACCCCAAATCACTAAATCCATTGAATTCTTCTTCCTCTGTGTCACTTCTAAACAACTCCACAAACTCCAGAGGAAGAGGAAGTGCAGATTCTTCTTCTGCGTCACTTAGAGCCTAGAGCGCCCTCTTGTGGTTGCCAGTGTGAAAATAATCTACAAATGAAATGCAGTTGCCAGTGTGAAAATGACAAATAATATCACATAAGTCGCTCCGGAATATAAGTTGCCCAAACTATGAAAAAAGGTGCAACTTATCGTCCGGAAAATAATTTGTTTCCTTTTAAATATGAATGTAAATCTATGCTATGGAGCTCATATACCATTTGCACACTTCTAAATCATGTCAAAATTGATTATAGATTTGTTTTCCCGCTCTCAACTCCAGCACAGACACCTCCAAACTTTCCATACTTTACAAAACCTGTTCGACCTCAATTCGGCTCCACACTTTTTAGACTTTATGTATATATAACCGGCGATCATCTCTGGAATAATACACGTAAGAGGTCTATCTCAGTTTGCCTCCGAGTGAAACGAGGCCGCGGGCCGAAGGGGGAAGTGCTGAGTCGGTCGTCTGTCTCCACACTTCGCAAACATTAGCCACGACGAGCGCATTTCACTCCATCGCTCTTTCTTGTTGTCGCTCATTGCTCGACAACAACGATGCTCGGGGGCTGCTGGGAAATCACTCGGCGGAGAGGAAAATAGGTGCATCAAAAGACATCATCAGATTATAGCTAAATCCGCTTAGAAAAACAAGCTCGCAAATACGCTCGTCTCGGCGCGTTCTCGTGCAAACTCGCGTGGGAACCGCGAGGACGTGTCTCGGGCAGGTGGGAACAGCTCCGAAAGAGAGGGAAAATGTCCATCTTTAATCCATGGTAATCACATCTGGCCTTAATCACCAATTCATAATGGAATTTCTAATGGAATCATTTCAATTACAGCCAGCACCACCGGCACCACTTCTGCAATTAAATTAGGACAATGCCACTGGACGCCTTTGTCTTCACGTGCAGTTTGGGTTTAAAGAAGACATTTGTGACGGTTGTTTGCTCCACAATATTCTTTCTCTCAAACTGTTGCTTCTGAATCTCTGTTTGAACTACAACAATATGTATGTATTTTTTAATCCCGTACAAAATCATCTAAAATAGCTGCAAGAAAATCAGAAAATGGTTTATTTCCATTGTTAATCAACAGAATTCACAAACATAGGAACTCGCTATGGTGATTTGGTGCAACATAAAACAATGAGCAATGATAAACCAACATGTATAAGTCAAAAAGAAAAAATATCAAACAATTAAAACCTGCTATATAGGATTTGATTTTTTTTTTTTAAACTAAATCTACTTTCCATATAGTGAGAGCTGAAGTTAAGTCTATTTTTTCAATTTTACATGAAGCACTACATCGTATATCGACGTTCCACATGAACCAACAGAACCAAAAAGAAGTGGGCCGAAGCAGGCTTTATATGTGTTAAAATGTAATGTAAGGCAAGTTTATTTGTAGAGCACATTTCATACACAAGGCAATTCAAAGTGCTTCACAACAGGAAAAATGCATTAAAATCACAAAGAAATCACAGACCACACACATAGCATTCCAGACACTCTTTCCCATATTTATTTGACATTGCCATGGTGACAGGCGTCTCCGGGATGGACACATCACTTTTAGATTGACTCTTTCCCATATCAGGGCGCCACTTTAAAGCAGTATTGAGCTTACAGCTATTGATCTTTGTATGTTTCTATTACATTACAAGCATTGCATATCATTATTTTTAAAAGAGTACAAATACTTATTGGGGGCCCTCGTGGGACGGTCTGGTCCACAAGGGGTTTGGGAACAGTGCGATCTTTGGCGTTTGTTTCTCAATGGAGCGATTACCCCTTGACGAGAGGATGTTCGTGTTGCGGTCCAGATTTCCCTTCTCTATTATTTGTGGAACTTTTGCACGGGAAAAAAAGTTTAGGTCACAGGAAAGAAAATGAGAAAGGCAAACCTTGTTGGGGCCGATCATGGAGGGGGCCGGTGAAGAAGAAAGAGGATCCGGCATTAGCGAGGAATGGTGGGTTAAATCACTTACTGAAGATTTTTAACGACATTTCAGTGTTCCTGCTATAATTACTGCTCATCCGCGATGGGCCGTAATGCTGTTGGACAGTCGTGGTTCAGGCTCGCTAGCTCGCTTCATTAGCGTGTCATTCCCATTTCACATCACAGCCTTTAATTGTAATGCTGAATATGCACAGCTCTCCACAGAAGCCTAATCAAAGTGGATCCACTTGTATTATTAATATCAGAAATCAGCCCGCTTGCTATTTTTTTTTATAAATAAAAGAATACAGACGCATAAATCAGCTGTCATTTATTAGCACAGCCGTGGCATATCCGCCAGACATGCAAGGAGAGCAACCCCACCCGTCTTCAGTCGCCCCGCATCAAGATTTAAAAAGAAGAAAAGACACGTGGAAAAAAAAGAAATGACATTAAATATACATAGTGATTCTGCGGAGGAGTAATGACAGAACAGAGCAGGTGACACGGGGCAGAGGAGTGGACGGCGGTGGTGGAGGAGAGGTGGAGGAGAGGTGGAGGTGAGCCCGACCGGAGAGCCGGGTCTACGTTCAGAAGTGTGAAGGGAAATGAGAGGAGCGGGTTTGCTGACCAGTCGGAACCGGCACGTGTGGGAGCGAAAGTACAAATGACTGACGGGGGAAGCGGAGAAGCTCGAGCCTGAAGTGTTTTTACACTCATTTTACACCAGCGGGCAAATGACAAGACGACTGTGTTAGGTACGACTGTAGGCCGCCTCCTCTACGGCGAGGCCTGCTTTAAATCACACTTTAAATCCCTTACATCTGAGTCGAGGCTTAAATCAGTGTGTTTTTCAACTTTCACAAACTGGACCATTGTACTTTACATATACCGTATTTTCCGGAGTATAAGTCTCACTGGAGTATATGTCGCATCAGCCAAAAAATGCATAATAGAGATGAAAAAAACACTTACGTCGCACTGGAATGTGAAATGCGGTTGCAAGTGTGAAAATAACAAATAATATCACATAAATCGCTCCGGAGTATAGTATATATAAGAATAAGAATAAGTCGCAACCCAGCCAAAACTATGAAAAAAGGTGCGACTTATAGTCCGGAAAATACAGGTACACATAGTTCATAGAGTAGGGGTGGGACAATAACTGTTAAGGTATACTGCAGTATTAATGCCACTGTTTCAATAGGTTCACCTCAGAACTGTGTGATGTCATAACAGGTGGTGTAAGGGTGGTGTAACTCTGATGGAGGTGTGGATTTTCCAGTGTCCACAGCCACATGAGCGGCTGCGGAGAGATCTTCACTGCTCTGGACTCCTGTGTCCATCATAGACATGGACAGGAGCCACTGCAGGTCACTTCAGCACCTCACTGTGGTGGAGAGCTATCGGAGCCTGTTCATGATGGTCTCCAGGGCGCACAAAGATGACACGTTAGATGAAGAGCTGTTCCCAAAACCCTGATGAAAAGTTCTAAATCAAAGACTGTGTTGTGTTGAGCACCAAGAGATGAATCAGTTTTGTGTGGAATGTGTGATGAATAAATGCCAAAATGTACAGCTTGAAAATATATTTATTACATGTATGGTTTGTTAAAATGTATCTTTTAGTTTTAGTCTTTTGGCAATTTGGTGCAAAAAGAAGAAACCTTAATACGAATATAAGAAATATTATACACTAATAAGATAAGATAAAGGGTGAAAAAATACAAAAATATGCAACTAATACTACATTATTAACTAAAGTTGGTACAGTGAGTTATCTAAGCTCCAGTATATCACCTACATTTTAATGAGAGTCGGTGTACTAAAAACCTGAAAATATTTTTTATCTCGAAATACTTAATTTAAACAGACGTAGTGAAAATATAATTAAAAAGAACTAAACTTTTGCCACTATTATGGGTTTGAAAAGCGACGTTGTTTCAGGTTATACACATTTTACCGCAGCGGCTTGTGATTTCCAAACCATTATAATGAAACAATTTTTAAATGAATAACCAGCTTCTTATTGTTCATTTGCATAAAAGCAGAACTGCTGCTTCAATGTTTCTGTTTGCTAAATCACACGGGACAAATGCATCCGGATATTGTGAACGTAAATATCTCCACAGCTGATACTGAGCTTTAGGTTCAGTCACATACAGAACGACAGGACGAGGACAAACACACGTAAATGAAGTCTCGAGTATTAAACCTTTTTGGACCATAACTTTAGACCGCAGTTGGTGGAAAATCTGAGAAGTGATGGTTCTAAACCCGCACCAGCACCAGATCGTTGTACTCATTAGCACTGACTCTTCCACAATATCCATATGGCATTTTTTGCGGCTAACAGCTAAGTAACCCGCCAACAATCGTGTTTAAAGCTACATGTGGCTCTATTTGAGTGAGTGACTTACATTTCTCCATTGACATTGCTTCAAAAGCCGATTAGCAAATAAGCACGACCCAGTGACCTATCAAAGTTTATTTGTAGAGCACAGTTCATACAGAGTGATTATGATTAATATGAATATGATTATGATGATTATTATGCTACACAAGAGCTACTTAATTTTTTTTTCATCAAGATTTGTATTTATTTTTATATTTTTTAAAGAACAAAGAAAGAGCCACTTCATTTTTACAAAGAAATAATTTAAAGCAATAATCAAATCACATGAATAAATTATAAAAACAATTTAAATGATAATAATAAAAAAAATATATAATAATAATGAATAGGAATCAACTACTGAGGAGTTGCATGTTGTAAATGTGAAATGTATATAAAAGCATCTGAACCAAATGAACCACCATCTCTTTTGTTATCTGCTGTTTTAAGACATATATCAAGTGCGTACAACTGAAATAAACAATAATAATAATAAAATGTATATATATTATAATTTTGTTCACAATCTGGTTAGGCACAAGGGTTGCTCGGTAACAGGTATTCCGGTTAAGTTTATGCACTTTGCACATGTTTGCTTACTGTATCTTGACAGAACTACGTTGGGAAAAATAAAACACGCATAATTTTCACCTATGGAAGCGTACTGTCGCCCCCGTCACGCAAACATTTCCCTCACAAGACAACCTCACACTCTCCTGGCACATCTGCGTATGGCGTGCACGGCAGTAATCCTGTAGCATCCCGGGGCCGGTTGCCGCGGCGGCGCATGGGGGTGGTGTTGAAGTACAGGTCAGGCCCATTACCTGCGTCCGGCATGTCTCTCTCATATCCACAACATACATATATAACCCGCGCCTGATGATATTCTCCCCAATCTCACCACTTTCCATTCCAAACCTCTTTGATCTGTCATTTGCATTTCAGCGCCTACGGGCTGGAAATTATTTGGATGAGATTTTTCTTTTTTCTCTTCTCTCTCTCTAACGCATTCTTTCTCTCTGCCTCCTCTTCTGCATCTTCTCGCTCGTTCGTCCTGGGGCTTGTAAACTCATCTCTCTCTCTCTCTCTCGTTTCTTTCTCCTCCCAGCATCCCTTTCTCCCCGTGGCTCCCAGATCTCCTTTTAATATCAGCTGTGCCCCTGGACGCGCACACAAACTAATTAGCTGGAGGAGGAGAGGGTTTCAATCATGGCCGCTCACCTGTGCGCGGGTCTCTGGGGGCGTCGGCGAGGTCTCGGGCCTCGTCTGCACCGAAGGAGACGCCAGGAGGATTCGCCACTGTCGTGACCTTTGACCTGCCGTTAGCGTCCATATTGGTTTACCTACTATCTTTTATCGGCTTAATTTGATCCATATAGAGACAAGGTTTGATATTAAGTTGTTGTTTTTTTGTTTTGTTTTGAATATTTTTTTGTCTCTTTTTAAATAAAACAAGATACAACAAAAAACGATTAGCAAATAACCGACACCTTAACGTGGTGGAGGGGTTTGAGTGCCCGAATGATCCCCGGAGCTATGTTGTCGGGGGCTTCATGCCCCTGGTAGGGTCTCCCAAGGCAAACAGGTCCAAGGTGACGGGTCAGACAAAGATCGGTTCAGAAGCCCCCTATGATGACAACACGAACAAGGCAGTTTACGTCGCCCGGATCGGCGTCACCGGGGCCCCATCCTGGAGCCAGGCCTGGGATGGGTGCTCCATGGCGAGCGCCTGGTGGCCGGGTCTTACCCCACGGGGCCCGGCCGGGCACAGCCCGAAAGAGCGACGTGGGGCCGCCCTCCCATGGGCCCACCACATGCAGGAGGATCCATAAGGGGCCGGTGCAGAGAGATCTGGGCGGCAGTCGACGGCAGGGGCCTCGGCGACCAGATCTCCGGACACAGAGACTAACTCTGGGGACATGGAATGTCACCTCGCTGGGGGGGAAAGAGCCTGAGCTTGTGCGGGAGGTTGAGCGATACCGACTAGATATAGTCGGCCTCACCTCCACGCACAGTTTGGGCTCTGGAACCCATCTCCTCGAGAGGGGCTGGACGCTCCACTTCTCTGGTGTTGCCCGCGGGGAGAGGCGGCGGGCTGGTGTGGGCTTGCTGATAGCCCCTCAGCTCAGCCGCCACGTGTTGGAGTTTACCCCGGTGAACGAGAGGGTCGCGTCCCTCCGCCTTCGGGTGGGGGACAGGTCTCTCACTGTTGTGGCGGCCTACGGGCCGAACAGCAGTGCAGAGTACCCGGCCTTCTTGGAGTCCTTGGGAGGGGTACTGGACAGTGCACCGACCGGGGACTCCGTTGTTCTACTGGGGGACTTCAACGCCCACGTGGGCAATGACAGTGACACCTGGAGAGGGGTGATCGGGAAGAACGGCTTCCCCGATCTGAACCCGAGCGGTGTTCAGTTATTGGACTTCTGTGCTAGCCACGGATTGTCCATAACGAACACCATGTTCAAGCACAAGGGTGTTCATCAGTGCACATGGCACCAGGACACCCTAGGCCGGAGGTCAATGATCGACTTTGTTGTCGTGTCATCAGACCTCCGGCCGCGTGTCTTGGACACTCGGGTGAAGAGAGGGGCAGAGTTGTCAACCGATCACCACCTGGTGGTGAGTTGGATCCGCTGGCGGAGGAGGAAGCCGGACAGACTTGGCAGACCCAAGCGCATTGTGAGGGTCTGTTGGGAACGTCTAGTGGAGCCCTCTGTCAGTAGGGTATTCAACTCGCACCTCCGGGAGAGCTTCTCCCATGTCCCGGGGGAAGCTGGGGACATTGAGTCCGAGTGGACCATGTTCTCCGCCTCCATTGTTGATGCGGCTGCTCGGAGCTGTGGTCGCAAGGTCTCCGGTGCCTGTCGTGGCGGCAACCCCCGAACCCGGTGGTGGACACCGGAAGTAAGGGATGCCGTCAGACTGAAGAAGGAGGCCTATCAGGCCACTCTGGCTTGTAGGTCTCCGGAGGTCATCGAGGGGTATCGGCAGGCCAAGCGAGCCGCGGCTCGTGCTGTCGCAGAGGCAAAAACCCGGGCCTGGGAGGAGTTTGGGGAGGCCATGGAGGAGGACTATCGGTCGGCACCAAAGAAATTCTGGCAAACCGTCCGGCGCCTCAGGAGGGGGAAGCAGTGTCTCACCAACACCGTTTACGGTGAGGGTGGAGGCCTGCTGACCTCGACTGGGGATGTCGTCGGACGGTGGAAGGAATACTTTGAGGATCTCCTTAATCCCTCAGTCACGTCTTCCGAAGAGGAAGCAGAGACTGAGGACTCGGAGGCTGGCTCATCCATCACCCAAGCTGAAGTCACTGAGGTTGTTCGCAAACTCCTCGGTGGCAGGGCTCCGGGGGTGGATGAGATCCGCCCTGAGTACCTAAAGTATCTGGATGTTGTAGGACTGTCTTGGTTGACAGGTCTCTGCAACATCGCGTGGCGTTCGGGGACCGTGCCTCTGGACTGGCAGACCGGGGTGGTGGTCCCTCTGTTCAAGAAGGGGGACCGGAGGGTGTGTTCCAACTACAGAGGGATCACACTCCTCAGCCTCCCAGGTAAGGTCTATCCCAAGGTACTGGAGAGGAGAATCCGACCGATAGTCGAACCTCGGATTCAGTAGGAGCAGAGTGGTTTTCGTCCCGGTCGTGGAACACTGGACCAGCTCTATACCCTCCATCGGGTGCTCGAGGGTTCATGGGAGTTTGCCCAACCAGTCCACATGTGCTTTGTGGATCTGGAGAAGGCTTTCGACCGTGTCCCTCGGAGTGTCCTTTGGGGGGTGCTTCGGGAGTACGGGGTCCGGGGCCCTTTGCTCAGGGCTGTCCGGTCCCTGTATGACCGGAGCAGGAGCTGTGTTCGCATTGCCGGCAGTAAGTCAGACCTGTTCCCAGTGCATGTTGGACTCCGCCAGGGCTGCCCTTTGTCACCGGTTCTGTTCATAATTTTTATGGACAGAATTTCTAGGCGCAGTCGGGGGTCGGAGGGTGTCCGGTTTGGGGACCACAGGATCTCATCTCTGCTGTTTGCAGACGATGTTGTCCTGATGGCTCCATCAAACCCGGACCTGCAACATGCACTGGGACGGTTTGCAGCCGAGTGTGAAGCGGCTGGGATGAGAATCAGCACCTCCAAATCCGAGGCCATGGTTCTCGACCGGAAAAAGGTGGTTTGCCCTCTCCAGGTGGGTGGGGTGTCCTTGCCCCAAGTGGAGGAGGTCAAGTATCTCGGGGTCTTGTTCACGAGTGAGGGAAGGATGGAGCGTGAGATCGACAGGCGGATCGGTGCAGCGGCTGCAGTGATGCAGTCGCTGCATCGGACTGTTGTGGTGAAGAAGGAGCTGAGCCGAAAGGCAAAGCTCTCTATTTACCGGTCGGTCTACGTTCCTACCCTCACCTATGGTCATGAGCTTTGGGTAGTGACCGAAAGAACAAGATAGCGGATACAAGCGGTCGAAATGAGTTTCCTCCGCCGTGTGGCTGGGCGCTCCCTTAGAGATAAGGTGAGGAGCTCGGTCACACGGGGGGAGCTCTGAGTAGAGCCGCTGCTCCTCCACGTCGAGAGGAGCCAGCTGAGGTGGCTCGGGCATCTGTTCCGGATGCCTCCTGGGCGCCTCCCTCGGGAGGTGTTTCAGGCATGTCCCACCGGGAAGAGGCCCCGGGGAAGACCCAGGACACGCTGGAGAGACTATGTCTCTCGGCTGGCCTGGGAACGCCTCGGGATCCCCCCGGAGGAGTTAGAGGAAGTGTCTGGGGAGGAGGAAGTCTGGGAGTCCCTGCTCAGACTGCTGCCCCCGCGACCCGGCCCCGGATAAAGGGGCAGAAGATGGATGGATGGATGGATGGACAACAAAAACGAGACACAGAGAGAAAAATAAGAAGCACAAATCACACAACATCCGGCACAGATCCTTTTATATATTAGGCTCTTTCCATTCATACATTTTCCCTTAAAACTCACTTCTTTAGACTGGTTTTTAACTGATATTTTTTTAATTTTATTATCGGATTGTCTTTTGATTGTATATTTATTTATTTATTTATTATAAATATAATATAAATAAATACATTTGCAGTGCTTTATTGATCTCATCAATTAAACTTACATTTACATACAAACTCCTAAACATGCCAAATACCTGACCTTCTGGAACAGTCTCTATTTTCTCTTTATAGACCCTCCTGCCTTGATTACTTTCAGTTTTGTCCTGTTTCCTGAATAAATTGCACCTTTCTTTTCCTTTATTGTGACTTAAAGCATTTATTTTTGTACTTTGAGAGTGTTCTGTGTGTAAGAACCTGTCGATACTCAATACTGCATTACGGCCTTCTTTATCACACCCTGACGTTGTAACTGGGTGGATTATGGAGTACATTATGGAGTTTTGGTGCCGTCATAACAATAACAATTAACATCAATTTCCTACACATTGGCAAATGTAATAATCTTACACATTGGTAATAAAAGAGGAAGAATAACATTACATCAGTTGCCTCCAATAATCTAAATATAATATATTCTATTATACTACATTCTATTGGCAACGTCGTGTGAAAGGAGACAAATGCACTACAATTACACAAAATAAATATTAAGCCCAAAAATATTGTGTCTCCTTTATTTACAGAACAATGACTCAATATAGGTTTAGTGTGTAGATAAGATACATCTACAGATCAATTAGTTTAAGTTTACCAATTCATATAAGATTTAAGGTGTTTGTTGAAGATAAAAAAAATGTGTTTCAAAATTGCCCAGAGTAATGTTAGATTCAAGAAATATTAGTTTAATTTGTAGTGTGTCGACATTGTAGACGTTTCCTAAAAATCTTCTCCACATCCTCCCTCTGTACTGAGATGTTTGCTACAGAGGCCTCCACATCCTCCCTCTGTACTGAGATGTTTCCTCCAGAGGCCTTCACATCCTCCCTCTGTATTGAGATGTTTCCTCCAGAGGCCTCCACATCCTCCCTCTACTGAGATGTTTGCTTCAGAGGCCTCCACATCCTCCCTCTGTACTGAGATGTTTGCTACAGAGGCCTCCACACCCTCCCTCTACTGAGATGTTTGCTACAGAGGCCTCCACATCCTCCCTCTGTACTGAGATGTTTGCTACAGAGGCCTCCACATCCTCCCTCTACTGAGATGTTTGCTTCAGAGGCCTCCACATCCTCCCTCTACTGAGATGTTTGCTCCAGAGGCCTCCACATCCTCCCTCTGTACTGAGATGTTTGCTACAGAGGCCTCCACATCCTCCCTCTGTACTGAGATGTTTGCTACAGAGGCCTCCACACCCTCCCTCTACTGAGATGTTTGCTACAGAGGCCTCCACATCCTCCCTCTGTACTGAGATGTTTGCTACAGAGGCCTCCACATCCTCCCTCTACTGAGATGTTTGCTTCAGAGGCCTCCACATCCTCCCTCTACTGAGATGTTTGCTACAGAGGCCTCCACATCCTCCCTCTACTGTGATGTTTGCTTCAGAGGCCTCCACATCCTCCCTCTACTGAGATGTTTGCTTCAGAGGCCTCCACATCCTCCCTCTGTACTGAGATGTTTGCTCCAGAGGCCTCCACATCCTCCCTCTGTACTGAGATGTTTGCTACAGAGGCCTCCACACCCTCCCTCTGTACTGAGATGTTTGCTACAGAGGCCTCCACATCCTCCCTCTGTACTGAGATGTTTGCTACAGAGGCCTCCACACCCTCCCTCTGTACTGAGATGTTTGCTACAGAGGCCTCCACATCCTCCCTATACTGAGATGTTTGCTTCAGAGGCCTCCACATCCTCCCTCTGTACTGAGATGTTTGCTACAGAGGCCTCCACACCCTCCCTCTACTGAGATGTTTGCTCCAGAGGCCTCCACATCCTCCCTCTACTGAGATGTTTGCTTCAGAGGCCTCCACATCCTCCCTCTACTGAGATGTTTGCTACAGAGGCCTCCACATCCTCCCTCTGTACTGAGATGTTTGCTACAGAGGCCTCCACATCCTCCCTCTACTGAGATGTTTGCTTCAGAGGCCTCCACATCCTCCCTCTGTACTGAGATGTTTGCTTCAGAGGCCTCCACATCCTCCCTCTGTACTGAGATGTTTGCTTCAGAGGCCTCCACATCCTCCCTCTGTACTGAGATGTTTGCTTCAGAGGCCTCCACATCCTCCCTCTGTACTGAGATGTTTGCTTCAGAGGCCTCCACATCCTCCCTCTGTACTGAGATGTTTGCTACAGAGGCCTCCACATCCTCCCTCTGTACTAAGATGTTTGCTACAGAGGCCTCCACATCCTCCCTCTGTACTGAGATGTTTGCTACAGAGGCCTCCACACCCTCCCTCTGTACTGAGATGTTTGCTACAGAGGCCTCCACATCCTCCCTCTGTACTGAGATGTTTGCTACAGAGGCCTCCACATCCTCCCTCTGTACTGAGATGTTTGCTCCAGAGGCCTCCACACCCTCCCTCTGTACTGAGATGTTTGCTCCAGAGGCCTCCACATCCTCCCTCTACTGAGATGTTTGCTTCAGAGGCCTCCACATCCTCCCTCTGTACTGAGATGTTTGCTACAGAGGCCTCCACATCCTCCCTATACTGAGATGTTTGCTTCAGAGGCCTCCACATCCTCCCTCTGTACTGAGATGTTTGCTACAGAGGCCTCCACACCCTCCCTCTACTAAGATGTTTGCTCCAGAGGCCTCCACATCCTCCCTCTACTGAGATGTTTGCTCCAGAGGCCTCCACATCCTCCCTCTGTACTGAGATGTTTGCTACAGAGGCCTCCACATCCTCCCTCTACTGAGATGTTTGCTCCAGAGGCCTCCACATCCTCCCTCTGTACTGAGATGTTTGCTTCAGAGGCCTCCACATCCTCCCTCTGTACTGAGATGTTTGCTTCAGAGGCCTCCACATCCTCCCTCTGTACTGAGATGTTTGCTTCAGAGGCCTCCACATCCTCCCTCTGTACTGAGATGTTTGCTAAAAAGGCCTCCGCATCCTCCCTCTGTACTGAGATGTTTGCTTCAGAGGCCTCCACATCCTCCCTCTACTGAGATGTTTGCTACAGAGGCCTCCACATCCTCCCTCTGTACTGAGATGTTTGCTACAGAGGCCTCCACATCCTCCCTCTACTGAGATGTTTGCTTCAGAGGCCTCCACATCCTCCCTCTACTGAGATGTTTGCTCCAGAGGCCTCCACATCCTCCCTCTGTACTGAGATGTTTGCTACAGAGGCCTCCACATCCTCCCTCTACTGAGATGTTTGCTCCAGAGGCCTCCACATCCTCCCTCTGTACTGAGATGTTTGCTTCAGAGGCCTCCACATCCTCCCTCTGTACTGAGATGTTTGCTACAGAGGCCTCCACATCCTCCCTATACTGAGATGTTTGCTTCAGAGGCCTCCACATCCTCCCTCTGTACTGAGATGTTTGCTACAGAGGCCTCCACACCCTCCCTCTGTACTGAGATGTTTGCTACAGAGGCCTCCACATCCTCCCTATACTGAGATGTTTGCTTCAGAGGCCTCCACATCCTCCCTCTGTACTGAGATGTTTGCTACAGAGGCCTCCACACCCTCCCTCTACTGAGATGTTTGCTCCAGAGGCCTCCACATCCTCCCTCTACTGAGATGTTTGCTTCAGAGGCCTCCACATCCTCCCTCTACTGAGATGTTTGCTACAGAGGCCTCCACATCCTCCCTCTGTACTGAGATGTTTGCTACAGAGGCCTCCACATCCTCCCTCTACTGAGATGTTTGCTTCAGAGGCCTCCACATCCTCCCTCTGTACTGAGATGTTTGCTTCAGAGGCCTCCACATCCTCCCTCTGTACTGAGATGTTTGCTTCAGAGGCCTCCACATCCTCCCTCTGTACTGAGATGTTTGCTTCAGAGGCCTCCACATCCTCCCTCTGTACTGAGATGTTTGCTTCAGAGGCCTCCACATCCTCCCTCTGTACTGAGATGTTTGCTACAGAGGCCTCCACATCCTCCCTCTGTACTAAGATGTTTGCTACAGAGGCCTCCACATCCTCCCTCTGTACTGAGATGTTTGCTACAGAGGCCTCCACACCCTCCCTCTGTACTGAGATGTTTGCTACAGAGGCCTCCACATCCTCCCTCTGTACTGAGATGTTTGCTACAGAGGCCTCCACATCCTCCCTCTGTACTGAGATGTTTGCTCCAGAGGCCTCCACACCCTCCCTCTGTACTGAGATGTTTGCTCCAGAGGCCTCCACATCCTCCCTCTACTGAGATGTTTGCTTCAGAGGCCTCCACATCCTCCCTCTGTACTGAGATGTTTGCTACAGAGGCCTCCACATCCTCCCTATACTGAGATGTTTGCTTCAGAGGCCTCCACATCCTCCCTCTGTACTGAGATGTTTGCTACAGAGGCCTCCACACCCTCCCTCTACTAAGATGTTTGCTCCAGAGGCCTCCACATCCTCCCTCTACTGAGATGTTTGCTCCAGAGGCCTCCACATCCTCCCTCTGTACTGAGATGTTTGCTACAGAGGCCTCCACATCCTCCCTCTACTGAGATGTTTGCTCCAGAGGCCTCCACATCCTCCCTCTGTACTGAGATGTTTGCTTCAGAGGCCTCCACATCCTCCCTCTGTACTGAGATGTTTGCTTCAGAGGCCTCCACATCCTCCCTCTGTACTGAGATGTTTGCTTCAGAGGCCTCCACATCCTCCCTCTGTACTGAGATGTTTGCTAAAAAGGCCTCCGCATCCTCCCTCTGTACTGAGATGTTTGCTTCAGAGGCCTCCACATCCTCCCTCTACTGAGATGTTTGCTACAGAGGCCTCCACATCCTCCCTCTGTACTGAGATGTTTGCTACAGAGGCCTCCACATCCTCCCTCTACTGAGATGTTTGCTTCAGAGGCCTCCACATCCTCCCTCTACTGAGATGTTTGCTCCAGAGGCCTCCACATCCTCCCTCTGTACTGAGATGTTTGCTACAGAGGCCTCCACATCCTCCCTCTACTGAGATGTTTGCTCCAGAGGCCTCCACATCCTCCCTCTGTACTGAGATGTTTGCTTCAGAGGCCTCCACATCCTCCCTCTGTACTGAGATGTTTGCTACAGAGGCCTCCACATCCTCCCTATACTGAGATGTTTGCTTCAGAGGCCTCCACATCCTCCCTCTGTACTGAGATGTTTGCTACAGAGGCCTCCACACCCTCCCTCTACTAAGATGTTTGCTCCAGAGGCCTCCACATCCTCCCTCTACTGAGATGTTTGCTACAGAGGCCTCCACATCCTCCCTCTACTGAGATGTTTGCTCCAGAGGCCTCCACATCCTCCCTCTGTACTGAGATGTTTGCTTCAGAGGCCTCCACATCCTCCCTCTGTACTGAGATGTTTGCTTCAGAGGCCTCCACATCCTCCCTCTGTACTGAGATGTTTGCTTCAGAGGCCTCCACATCCTCCCTCTGTACTGAGATGTTTGCTAAAAAGGCCTCCGCATCCTCCCTCTGTACTGAGATGTTTGCTTCAGAGGCCTCCACATCCTCCCTCTACTGAGATGTTTGCTACAGAGGCCTCCACATCCTCCCTCTGTACTGAGATGTTTGCTACAGAGGCCTCCACATCCTCCCTCTACTGAGATGTTTGCTTCAGAGGCCTCCACATCCTCCCTCTACTGAGATGTTTGCTCCAGAGGCCTCCACATCCTCCCTCTGTACTGAGATGTTTGCTACAGAGGCCTCCACATCCTCCCTCTACTGAGATGTTTGCTCCAGAGGCCTCCACATCCTCCCTCTGTACTGAGATGTTTGCTTCAGAGGCCTCCACATCCTCCCTCTGTACTGAGATGTTTGCTTCAGAGGCCTCCACATCCTCCCTCTGTACTGAGATGTTTGCTTCAGAGGCCTCCACATCCTCCCTCTGTACTGAGATGTTTGCTAAAAAGGCCTCCGCATCCTCCCTCTGTACTGAGATGTTTGCTTCAGAGGCCTCCACATCCTCCCTCTACTGAGATGTTTGCTACAGAGGCCTCCACATCCTCCCTCTGTACTGAGATGTTTGCTACAGAGGCCTCCACATCCTCCCTCTACTGAGATGTTTGCTTCAGAGGCCTCCACATCCTCCCTCTACTGAGATGTTTGCTCCAGAGGCCTCCACATCCTCCCTCTGTACTGAGATGTTTGCTACAGAGGCCTCCACATCCTCCCTCTGTACTGAGATGTTTGCTTCAGAGGCCTCCACATCCTCCCTCTGTACTGAGATGTTTGCTTCAGAGGCCTCCACATCCTCCCTCTACTGAGATGTTTGCTCCAGAGGCCTCCACATCCTCCCTCTGTACTGAGATGTTTGCTACAGAGGCCTCCACATCCTCCCTCTGTACTGAGATGTTTGCTTCAGAGGCCTCCACATCCTCCCTCTGTACTGAGATGTTTGCTTCAGAGGCCTCCACATCCTCCCTCTACTGAGATGTTTGCTACAGAGGCCTCCACATCCTCCCTCTGTACTGAGATGTTTGCTAAAAAGGCCTCCGCATCCTCCCTCTGTACTGAGATGTTTGCTACAGAGGCCTCCACATCCTCCCTCTGTGCTGAGATGTTTGCTCCAGAGGCCTCCACATCCTCCCTCTACTGATATGTTTGCTTCAGAGGCCTCCACATCCTCCCTCTACTGAGATGTTTGCTTCAAAGGCCTCCACATCCTCCCTCTACTGAGATGTTTCCTCCAGAGGCCTCCACATCCTCCCTCTGTACTGAGATGTTTGCTTCAGAGGCCTCCACATCCTCCCTCTGTACTGAGATGTTTGCTTCAGAGGCCTCCACATCCTCCCTCTGTACTGAGATGTTTGCTACAGAGGCCTCCACACCCTCCCTCTACTGAGATGTTTGCTCCAGAGGCCTCCACACCCTCTCTCTGTACTGAGATGTTTGCTACAGAGGCCTCCACATCCTCCCTCTGTACTGAGATGTTTGCTACAGAGGCCTCCACATCCTCCCTCTACTGAGATGTTTGCTTCAGAGGCCTCCACATCCTCCCTCTGTACTGAGATGTTTGCTCCAGAGGCCTCCACATCCTCCCTCTACTGAGATGTTTGCTCCAGAGGCCTCCACATCCTCCCTCTGTACTGAGATGTTTGCTACAGAGGCCTCCACATCCTCCCTCTACTGAGATGTTTGCTCCAGAGGCCTCCACATCCTCCCTCTGTACTGAGATGTTTGCTTCAGAGGCCTCCATATCCTCCCTCTGTACTGAGATGTTTGCTCCAGAGGCCTCCACATCCTCCCTCTGTACTGAGATGTTTGCTTCAGAGGCCTCCACATCCTCCCTCTGTACTGAGATGTTTGCTTCAGAGGCCTCCACATCCTCCCTCTGTACTGAGATGTTTGCTAAAAAGGCCTCCACATCCTCCCTCTGTACTGAGATGTTTGCTAAAAAGGCCTCCGCATCCTCCCTCTGTACTGAGATGTTTGCTTCAGAGGCCTCCACATCCTCCCTCTGTACTGAGATGTTTGCTACAGAGGCCTCCACATCCTCCCTCTGTACTAAGATGTTTGCTACAGAGGCCTCCACATCCTCCGTCTGTACTGAGATGTTTGCTACAGAGGCCTCCACACCCTCCCTCTGTACTGAGATGTTTGCTACAGAGGCCTCCACATCCTCCCTCTGTACTGAGATGTTTGCTCCAGAGGCCTCCACACCCTCCCTCTGTACTGAGATGTTTGCTCCAGAGGCCTCCACATCCTCCCTCTACTGAGATGTTTGCTTCAGAGGCCTCCACATCCTCCCTCTGTACTGAGATGTTTGCTACAGAGGCCTCCACATCCTCCCTATACTGAGATGTTTGCTTCAGAGGCCTCCACATCCTCCCTCTGTACTGAGATGTTTGCTACAGAGGCCTCCACACCCTCCCTCTACTGAGATGTTTGCTCCAGAGGCCTCCACATCCTCCCTCTACTGAGATGTTTGCTCCAGAGGCCTCCACATCCTCCCTCTGTACTGAGATGTTTGCTACAGAGGCCTCCACATCCTCCCTTTACTGAGATGTTTGCTCCAGAGGCCTCCACATCCTCCCTCTGTACTGAGATGTTTGCTTCAGAGGCCTCCACATCCTCCCTCTGTACTGAGATGTTTGCTTCAGAGGCCTCCACATCCTCCCTCTGTACTGAGATGTTTGCTTCAGAGGCCTCCACATCCTCCCTCTGTACTGAGATGTTTGCTAAAAAGGCCTCCACATCCTCCCTCTGTACTGAGATGTTTGCTAAAAAGGCCTCCGCATCCTCCCTCTGTACTGAGATGTTTGCTTCAGAGGCCTCCACATCCTCCCTCTACTGAGATGTTTGCTACAGAGGCCTCCACATCCTCCCTCTGTACTGAGATGTTTGCTACAGAGGCCTCCACATCCTCCCTCTACTGAGATGTTTGCTTCAGAGGCCTCCACATCTTCCCTCTACTGAGATGTTTGCTCCAGAGGCCTCCACATCCTCCCTCTGTACTGAGATGTTTGCTACAGAGGCCTCCACATCCTCCCTCTGTACTGAGATGTTTGCTTCAGAGGCCTCCACATCCTCCCTCTGTACTGAGATGTTTGCTTCAGAGGCCTCCACATCCTCCCTCTACTGAGATGTTTGCTCCAGAGGCCTCCACATCCTCCCTCTGTACTGAGATGTTTGCTAAAAAGGCCTCTGCATCCCCCCTCTGTACTGAGATGTTTGCTTCAGAGGCCTCCACATCCTCCCTCTGTACTGAGATGTTTGCTAAAAAGGCCTCCGCATCCTCCCTCTGTACTGAGATGTTTGCTACAGAGGCCTCCACATCCTCCCTCTACTGAGATGTTTGCTTCAGAGGCCTCCACATCCTCCCTCTACTGAGATGTTTGCTTCAAAGGCCTCCACATCCTCCCTCTACTGAGATGTTTCCTCCAGAGGCCTCCACATCCTCCCTCTGTACTGAGATGTTTGCTTCAGAGGCCTCCACATCCTCCCTCTGTACTGAGATGTTTGCTTCAGAGGCCTCCACATCCTCCCTCTGTACTGAGATGTTTGCTACAGAGGCCTCCACATCCTCCCTCTACTGAGATGTTTGCTTCAGAGGCCTCCACATCCTCCCTCTGTACTGAGATGTTTGCTTCAGAGGCCTCCACATCCTCCCTCTGTACTGAGATGTTTGCTTCAGAGGCCTCCACATCCTCCCTCTACTGAGATGTTTGCTCCAGAGGCCTCCACATCCTCCCTCTGTACTGAGATGTTTGCTACAGAGGCCTCCACATCCTCCCTCTACTGAGATGTTTGCTCCAGAGGCCTCCACATCCTCCCTCTGTACTGAGATGTTTGCTTCAGAGGCCTCCACATCCTCCCTCTGTACTGAGATGTTTGCTTCAGAGGCCTCCACATCCTCCCTCTGTACTGAGATGTTTGCTAAAAAGGCCTCCACATCCTCCCTCTGTACTGAGATGTTTGCTAAAAAGGCCTCCGCATCCTCCCTCTGTACTGAGATGTTTGCTTCAGAGGCCTCCACATCCTCCCTCTACTGAGATGTTTGCTACAGAGGCCTCCACATCCTCCCTCTGTACTGAGATGTTTGCTACAGAGGCCTCCACATCCTCCCTCTACTGAGATGTTTGCTTCAGAGGCCTCCACATCCTCCCTCTACTGAGATGTTTGCTCCAGAGGCCTCCACATCCTCCCTCTGTACTGAGATGTTTGCTACAGAGGCCTCCACATCCTCCCTCTGTACTGAGATGTTTGCTTCAGAGGCCTCCACATCCTCCCTCTGTACTGAGATGTTTGCTTCAGAGGCCTCCACATCCTCCCTCTGTACTGAGATGTTTGCTTCAGAGGCCTCCACATCCTCCCTCTGTACTGAGATGTTTGCTACAGAGGCCTCCACATCCCCCCTCTGTACTGAGAAAACAGAAAAACTGTTTTTGTCCCTTCTGGCGATCTTGTATGTTGAGTCAAACATACAAGCTTTGAACTTTTATGACATTTTAAAATAATGATATGATCTTATCTGAAGAAGAAGAAGAAGAAGAAGAAGAAGAAGAAGAAGAAGAAGAAGAAGAAGAAGAAGAAGAAGAAGAAGAAGAAGAAGAAGAAGAAGAAGAAGAAGAAGAAGAAGAAGAAGAAGAAGAAGAAGAAGAAGAAGAAGAAGAAGAAGAAGAAGAAGAAGAAGAAGAAGACACAATCTGAAGGCAGTTTATGGACAATAGAAGAATAAATCACAATGTAAAGACTTCTGTCGTGTGAACCAGGGTTAGATTCAGAAGAGAGTCTGAAACAGTTCTGATATCTGATGCTAAAAGTTCAGTATTGTATTTGTCTAATGTGTTATACATATTTGGTAGAGCTGTGAAAGGTTTGGATCGGTTACATCTATTTGGGATGATGTTTATACATTTCTTTAAATTTATTCTTAAAAAAATATCTATTTTTTTTTCTAATGTTTTCTTCTATTTCTTTTTTTCCTTCACACCATTTTTTTTTCTTCGTTTTAATTTTTTTTTCTTTAAATTTTTTGCCATTATTTTTAAAATTCAACAACATTTAAACAAATACAATTAAAGACAAAACAAGACCGGAGAGAAAAATATTACATAAAATAAAAAACAGTAGATAATGAAGCAAAAAAGAGAAAATCATGGCACACGAAAACCAAAAGAAAACATCCCATTTTGTCCAAAGTCTGTCATATTTGTCCATTTTCAAATTACATCCGAATGTCATTTTTCCCCCCATATTACGAGTGTCCAGCATAACGTCCAGTCCTTGATCATCGGTGCATTTTTGTGACCTGTACATTACTTTGTGAGAGGACGCTTGACATGACTGACCGCTGAAGTCCATGGATGACTTATAAAAAGGTAAACAACATGAAATGAATGCATTACCTTATATGGTCAGGGAGGTAGTGTGTCCAGTTTGACCAGACGAGCACCGGTCATGTCGGTGAGGCTAGAGACGCTGCTGCTGACGGACACGTGCCTGTTTTGCCTTCAGTCACAAAAGCGTTCCCCTCCAGACATGTGTCGCGCCTGATGTCTCTCCCTGTGCTCAGCCCGTGACACCGGCGCACAGTTTGAGCGCTGCGACAAACAAAGCTCTGCCCGGTGGTGGTGATGTGGCGTCAGCATTTTCCCACATATTTGCATTATATCTCCAGGCTAAATGTTTGGTTGAATTGCACAGCGCGGTTTATTGTAAAACACGCCTCCTGAGCCGGCGTCACGGCAACGGGGAAATGTACGGCATGCCCTCAGGACGCGTTCAATCACTGCCAATATACATTAGACCTGTGTGTAACTGAGGGTGTGCGCCACAGGGGGAGCAATCAATGAAGATGATGTATAGATCTCGTCCAAAAGTGCTTCACAATAAAATATAAGGCAATATAAAAACACCAATAAGGCAATATCAAATTATTTAACATCATACAATATATTCTGTTGTTTCAACCATTTTAAAATACATCTGTCACACTTTTAGCCTCCTGCTCCTCCTGCTGCTGCTCCTCATGCTGCTCTTCTTTCTGCTCCTTCTGCTTATCCTATTGCTCTCCTCTTACTGCTCCCCTTTCTGCTGCTCCTCCTCTTGCTGCTGCTCCTCCTCTTGCTGCTGCTCCTCCTCTTGTTGCTCCACTTGCTGCTCCTCCTCTTGCTGCTCCTCTTTCAGCTTCTCATACTTCTCCTGCTGCTCCGCCTCCGGTTCCTCTTTCTGCTCCTCTTTCTGCTCCTCCTGCTGCTCCTCCTGCTGCTCCTCCTGCTGCTCCTCTTGCTGCCCCTGCTGCTCCTCTTGCTGCTCCTGCTGCTCCCAGCTTTCGAAAACAATTTCATTCAAATAGTCATTTTCGATTCCCTTCTTTTGTTTGTTTGGACATTAAAGTTGTGTAACTCTTCTGCTGGCTCCGCCTCATGTAGTTGCTGTGCGTGTAACGGGGCTTAAAGGGGATTTTACTACTTTCTAATTCAACTGCACATGCTTAATTGCACAGAAATACCTGAAAAAAACATTTATTTCTATATAATTCTTGCTGAAACACTTTAGTCAGCTGCCGTCCCAGAACAAAGCAAAAACTTGAGACTAGCGTGTCACAGAACTGTTTTTTATGTTGCATTCCTGAGTCCCAGCGTCCCCTTTTCCCCTCATGGACGGATAAAGTTCGTTTCGATCCGTTAAAGTTAGCACGGTGACTTCATCTTCTCCTCCTCCACCTCCTTCTCCACCTCCTTCCTCCACCATTCATTCCTTATTCTACTTTATCTCCTGCTTTTGACTAATGCCAGTAACAGCCTCGGTGATAAAACGCTTGTTAGAGTTTACGCGTTGCCTCGGAGCGGCGGCTTTGAGATGTCGTCGAGCTATTTGCCGCCGTTTCCTGATTACCACGGCGCCGACTCGCGTGTTTATTGATTATTTGAGCGTTAATAAAGGGCGAGTGGCGTGATTTATTCCGAGCAGAGATAGGTGAGCGTCGGCTTTGATGTGAGGCCGATGCGTCGTCGGGATGTGTCGCCGTGGCTCTCGTGGCTCCGAGTTATTATGCGGTTGTTGGGGATAAATTGAGAGGGGGAAAAAGGAAACAAATGGCGACAATTACTTCTTTGACTTGCAGGCAGTTTATTTTTCTCTGTAGTGCTGACACCTGATTGTGCCGCAGCGAAGTGTTTTAACTCGAGGCGCTTAAGTAACCCGTCCGGAACTGGCACGCGCTCTGTCAACAGAGTAGTTTGTCGTTTACGGGGGTTTTAATCTTGGAAAAGTGACTACGGGATGTTTTAGAGACCTTCACGTGTCACTCGGAGGCTTGTTTTTGGCAAATAATCACAAATAAGTACAGGGGTGTGGGCTGGGAAAGGGGAAAGGTGAAAACGGGAGTTTTCAGCGCTCTGTCAACACGAGTAGTTTGTCGTGTACGGGGGTTTTAATCTCTAAAAAAAAAATTAAGTTATATTTCAGAATCAGAAAAGGTTTATTTCCATTGTTAAAGAACATAATTCACAGACATAGGAACTTACTTTTGGTAATTCAGTGCAACATAAAACAATGAACAATCATAAAACAACCTGAATAAGTCAAAAAGAGAAACAATTTAAATCTGCTATAGGATAACGATAACAATAGGCTATAAGATGGAGAGAAAAAAAGAATAAAAATGAGTCTGTTTTGACTCTTCCGCTGCTGCTCGCTGCAGAGACAGGCACTTGTTGCAGCCGTGTGCAGAGCCTCATCACGCCTTCTAGCCAATTAACAGCAAAATCAACCCAAACATATTTCCAATTGATAAATCTTTAATGATACCAGGGATTTTACACAAATGCACACTTGGCGCAGCTAATTTAAAGCAAATAGGAAGCCTGATGAGAAATTCCCCAGGCATCGTGGGGGAAGATAAATGTTTGAATAATTGATCAGATTTAATTGACGCGGCTGCGATGCTGTAAACACAAATGTTTTGATGTTCGTAATGCGTCTTGACACAACGAGGATCTGGGATAGTTCCGAGTCAGCGTCGGGAGCAAGGAGAGGTGCGTTAGGAAGGAGGAAACGAAACAGGAAGTGACCGAGGAAACAACAGGGCGAGAGGGAAAGGAAGTGAGATCCTGGCGCCGATTTGACATAAAATACAACGCGCGTGAGAATTTCATCACAGGCGAAAAAATGTGGTGGACTGTGATAGGAGGAAAAAGCGACGGGCAAACACACCGATACACAAGCCTCGGAGCGGGCCCCAGGCAACGGCACCTCAGCTTGACCCCGAGAATGTGACACTAAACAAGGATGTAAATAGTGTGAGAGGGTGGAGGAAGTGATGGAGGGAGCACGGGTTAGAGAAAAGGGAAGGAGACGAGGATACACGAGGAAGGACGGTAGTAAATAGTGTGAGAGGGTGGAGGAAGTGATGGAGGGAGCATGGGCTAGAGAAAAGGGAAGGAGACGAGGATACACGAGGAAGGACGGTAGTAAATAGTGTGAGAGGGTGGAGGAAGTGATGGAGGGAGTAGGGGCTAGAGAATAGGGAAGGAGACGAGGATACACGAGGAAGGACGGTAGTAAATAGAGTGAGAGGGTGGAGGAAGTGATGGAGGGAGTAGGGGCTAGAGAATAGGGAAGGAGACGAGGATACACGAGGAAGGACGGTAGTAAATAGAGTGAGAGGGTGGAGGAAGTGATGGAGGGAGTAGGGGCTAGAGAAAAGGGAAGGAGACGAGGATACACGAGGAAGGACTGTAGTAAATAGTGTGAGAGGGTGGAGGAAGTGATGGAGGGAGTAGGGGCTAGAGAATAGGGAAGGAGACGAGGATACACGAGGAAGGACGGTAGTAAATAGAGTGAGAGGGTGGAGGAAGTGATGGAGGGAGTAGGGGCTAGAGAAAAGGGAAGGAGACGAGGATACACGAGGAAGGACGGTAGTAAATAGTGTGAGAGGGTGGAGGAAGTGATGGAGGGAGCAGGGGCTAGAGAAAAGGGAAGGAGACGAGGATACACGAGGAAGGATGGTAATCATAGGCCGGGTGCGTATGGTGTTTGTCGTGTTTGAAGCCACAAATATATGTTGAGATGGACAGTGCGGAGGAGGAGGGGATATAATGAAACACAAATAAACCACGATGCTTTTGTGCGGCCCCTGTCCCGCCGGGGCTCTTGGGCCCATCAGGCTCCAGACGACCGCTCTCACTTATACATACTGGACAATACTGCACTTTTACTACATGTTAGACCGTCTACATCGTCACAGTTTATTCATTATTGTCTCTGAAACACAACAAAAAATATCTGGATAAAAAAAAAAAAAAGATAAGATAGTCTTTATTTGTCCACACAATGGGGAAATTATGGTGTTGCAACGCAAGTAGATACAGATGAAAAGAACAGATAACTTATAGAAAGCTCCTATAGACAGAACTTCTCATATTCTTAATAAGGAATAGAGAGAAAAAATAAAACATATAAATAAAAATAAGATAACACAAGACAATAATAATAGTGGCAAAGTAAACACTCTTATTTACAGCAGTTATATGCACATGAATATGACAATATTGTGTATGATTATGACATTATTGCACATGAATATGACAGTATTGTGTATAATTATGACAGTATTGCACATGAATATGACAGTATTGTGTATAATTATGACAGTATTGCACATGAATATGACAGTATTGTACATGAATATGTCAGTATTGCACATGAATATGTCAGTATTGCACACGGGTATGACAGTATTGCACACGGGTATGACAGTATTGCACATGGGTATGACAGTATTGCACACGGGTATGACAGTATTGCACATGGGTTTGACAGTATTGCACATGAATATGACAGTATTGCACATGAATATGTCAGTATTGCACACGGGTATGACAGTATTGCACATGGGTATGACAGTATTGCACATGGGTATGACAGTATCGCACATGGGTATGACAGTATCGCACATGGGTATGACAGTATTGCACATGATTATGTCAGTATTGCACACGGGTATGACAGTATTGCACATGGGTTTGACAGTATTGCACATGAATATGACAGTATTGCACATGAATATGTCAGTATTGCACACGGGTATGACAGTATTGCACATGGGTATGACAGTATTGCACATGGGTATGACAGTATCGCACATGGGTATGACAGTATCGCACATGGGTATGACAGTATTGCACATGATTATGTCAGTATTGCACATGGGTATGACAGTATTGCACATGGATATGACAGTATTGCACATGATTATGTCAGTATTGCACATGGGTATGACAGTATTGCACATGGCGTTGTGCAATACTGTCAGTTACATCTGTACCAAGTGAAAGTGCGACATTTAAAAAAGACATTCCGACCGAATTGTGTGCACTGCGTTTTAGTGCTGTCGCCACGGAAACGACATTATTCCTTTATTATTTATAAGTAAACATTATTAAATGCATTAGGTGAGGTTTCGTTTGTGATTGTGACAACTTGCTGCACCTTTCTGGACTTCAATTTCTTTTATCAATACAAAACAATCATAGTTATTATAACATGTCCAACTGCATTTACATTATTTCAACTTCTTGGAAAGGTAAAATAAAAAAATGCCTTTATTTATTTTCTTTTTTTTGTGGAGCTATCTCAGGCAAACAAACATCATATTTAAAACAGTATTACTGTATAAAACACAAAATCTGCTATTTACCATATTTTCCGGACTATAAGTTGCACCTTTTTTCATAGTTTTGACTTACATACATAAAATGGTAACGAATAATAACTTTTCTCTGGTTTGTTGGTACAATCAATGAAAATTCACCCCCAAAAATCAAACAACCGGAAAGAAAGGTAAGATAATATAAGATACCGTATTTTCCGGACTATAAGTTGCACCTTTTTTCATAGTTTCGGCCGGGGTGCGACTTATACTTATATTTATACTTGTATACTTATACTCCCGAGCGACTTATATGTGATAGTATTTGTTATTTTCACACTTGCAACCGCATTTCATGCAACTTGTATATGGTTTTTTCATCTCTGTTATGCATTTTTTGGCCGATGCTACTTATACTCCAGAAAATACGGTACTTTGATTTAATGTAGTTAGGTGTGACAACATGCATGCCCCCCTAACTCTGTCTACTGCCCTCACTACGTTCCCAAACTGCTTATTTCTCCGACTACAAACTACTACTGCATTTATGATACATGTATTCATAGGCAAGACTAGAGATAACTTTTCCTCAGTAAATAAATAATAATAAAAGGCGAATTGAGGAAAAAGGAAAGCGAACAGGAGGATATTACCAGTCCAAACATACAGTGTTTGTCACAGAGGCGCACAAACAAACCAATGTTTTTTCTATAGGCTCGTGTTGCTTCTGGGGCCACAAGTGGTTTTCGAGGGGCCCCGCAGGTGGGGCTGGGGCCACACGGCCACCGATAAGACATGAGATCTGCATTTGTCCGCCCGCCTCGCCGTCCCGCCCGTCCTGCTGGTAAACACGCGGGTTATCTGCAAACAAACAGCATTTACTACCGCCTATGAATGAATCCGTGGCATTTCTGATGGAATAACTGTGTCGGGCCCCCCGCGCTCCAAATGCATCTCTGCCATGATACAATGTACACCAGAATACATGAATAGACAACAAGCGCGGGGCCCCGGCCGTTTGTTGGGGGTAATGTTGACTGAATATTTAAAGATGTTATTCGGATTTGACACGACCGCAGGCTCAGAGGAGTTTAGGAGGGAAGGAACGGGCGGGTGGAGGAGCTGGGGACGTGTGAGGGGAGAAGGAAGGCATAAACCGAGCAAAAAGAACTCAAAAAGAAACAGAGAATGAGACGGGGCATCAGGCATAAGACACACTCATTCTCTCACTTACAACTCAAATCAGTTCTGTGTAACTTTTCCCACCACAGATGAGGTGAAAGACAGTGCGGAGGTGGGAGAGTAGCGGCTCTACGCCAAGCTTCTCCTGCACGTTGTAAATGTAAAAATAGTTGTGTTCAGAGCCATCTTGTATTTTTTGTTGTATGATATTTTAAGAAAAGGGCAGATATCTATCATATGTTTTTCTTCTCTCTGCTCCTTTTCGAGTGCGATGGAAAATGTATGTTAATGTATATACCACACAATTGAAATTAGATATAAATAAATAAAAAATACTAAATAAATAATAATAAAACTAAAAAAATACACAAAAAATAAATAAATAATAATAATATAATAATAAAATATTATTATTTTTTCTAACTGAGTCCAGATGACTACAACTGAAGCTTTTTCTACTATGGAACACGCCTGGACGAATGAGGGATTACACCGACATAATAATAAAAAGTGTAATAACATTATTGACTTCTACACTGTCTAGATATATGTGATTTTTAAAATTAGTTTATTCTGGCTATTATATACTGTATATATTAGATGGTAATGTTATCTTAACCCCAGAACTATGGACTTTAGGCAAGGCAATTTTCTTCTGTGCAGGGAGGGCGTGCCAGCTCAACTCACACTCAAAGCAGTGCGTTGTTGTTTTATTTATTCTTTATACACTTGACTCAACTTGCTTCCATGCAGCGTCAGAATTCAGTGAATATTTGAGTAAATGAGTGACAGGTTCTGTTTGTGTGGGCGCTTGCACGTCCAGTGGAGCTAAAAAAACACAAACCATTTACATCTCACACACAACATGTATACTTCCTGTGAAAAGACTGTGGACAGGAAGATCAGACTTTTCATGTAATAAAGTCAAATTAATCTCACTCCAGTACAGACAAATTGTATTGCATTGTTGATTTCTATTGAAAATGTAGAAGCTAAAAATGGTAGTGTACTTTTGCTCTGTTTGGTGGTATGCCAGGTCATTTCCCCCCTCTAACTACAGCGTGTTGTCATTTTATTTAATACTCGTGTCTGGATGAGGCCTGCACAAGCTCACATCCATCCCCAAGTGCTTTCTATTATTAAACATCTGTTCAGTGTCCGCCTTTGATAAGCGTGCATAAACAAAATATACTCTTACGGCGGGCGGGGTAGACTTACATATTGTATTAAAAATGTGCCTCCAAAATGCTTTACGTTCCCAAAGAGCAGATGTCGAATGTAAAGAACAGTTTTTTAAACAAATAAACGAGTCACGGGGAGAAACTCGAGCTAATTCGGCCGCGGCGTCACGACATGAGTTTGTGAATAAATCAGCTGGTTTAAGGCGGGACGGGCCCATGTGCTGAACACATGTGTCCGAGGCCTGTTTGAGGTTAGCCCGGGCACACGGAGGTTAAAGTTCAGCTCCACGATCCTCACGCAACACTCTTTCAGTTCGCTTGAGACATCTGTCCCCTCTTCATGTAATGTGTGTAAAGAAATTACATATGACAGAGGAAAATGCCCGAAACATAACCATATTCTATAGCATAATCTGGCTGTGAAATGCAGAAAAAAAAGGGCCACAAAAGCTGAAAGGACTTTATTTATCATTACGCTTTATATTTTGTATATATTTAACTTCATGATAAAGAAATACCGTATTTAACGGACTATAAGTCGCACCAGCCAAAAAAGTGCATAATAAAAAAAATGACACACAAGTCGCACTGGAGTATAAGTCGCATTTTTGGGGGAAATGTATCACTAAATCACTAAATCCATTGAATTCTTCTTCCTCTGTGTCACTTCTAAACAACTCCACAAACTCCAGAGGTAGAGGAAGTGCAGATTCTTCTTCTGCGTCGCTTAGAGCCTAGAGCGCCCTCTTGTGGTTGCCAGTGTGAAAATAACGAATAATATCACATATAAGTCGCTTTGGAGTATAAGTCGGCCAAAACTATGAAAAAAGGTGCAACTTATAGTCCGGAAAATACGGTAAACAATAAATCAATAAGTCAAATTTGACTCATACAATAGTTCATAAAAAGCCTCTTGCACACTGACACACTTGATCAAATCCCTTGAACTTAAAAGCACATTTTTGTTCTTAAACCTAGAAACGACCCTGTAAATATGACAGATTTTGTGATTGTTATTTACTGTCTATAGTTGAACCCGTGCTTTTACTTACAGTTCACATTTTGCGCATTAAAGATTCCGTTTGGCCCATTCCTCTGTCTCGCGTTCTTCTCTTTCATGCCTTCCTTCGCACACACCCTCGTCTTCCTGCTCCGTTTCTTTTTAAAGTTAAATATCCCACAGCCACACATTAGACGGAATGGCAGCGTTGCATCTATTTAACATCCTATTGTCCTCTTTATATTCCGCACCAGTGTTTTGGGGCATGTTTGAAGCATTTTTTGAAGCCCTATCAGAGATGACATGTTTTGTGCATATTTTCAAACAGACTCCTTTTGTAATGCAAATGTCCGCGGCCCCGTCAATAAGCGGAAAGGGAGACGCACGCCGCTCGGATCGCCCCCAAACTTTGGCGGCGCAGGAGTTTTGACTGCTCTGAGGGTTTGTAATGCTAACCGGTTTTGATGGAGGGGTTGTTTAAAGGGCCTCGCTGACAGCCGCATACGCACGGACGCCTTGTGGGTTCTCACGCTCGGGCTTTAGCCTGAACGCGCTCTGTGCAAACTTTACTGCAGCTGAAGCGTTGTGTTTTGGGCGAAAAAAGAGGGATTGGGACAGTTACGTTGACGTGGCATAACGGTAGAATTAAACAAACACGCGCACAAATCACTTAAATAATCGACTGAATGGTAAAAGGTGACAAAGATGCAATGAGAAGGAAGTCAGCAAACTTTAATTCATTCAATGTGGTACAACAGTGGCTCTTGACTCCCCCTAGTGGTGGAAATTAACATTAGTAAGTAAATTGTGTTTTTATAGGACCTTTCACAGACACAAGTCACAAAGTGCTTCACAAAACACAGAGTAAAATGATAAAAATACAAAAAAAACATTAGTACATAATGATAGATACTAACAATTTAGGCTACAATTTAGTAAGTCAATATTACTTCATTACAATAGCACTTAATATTATTTTGCCCAGTGTTATGTTGTGTTTTTAAAAAAAAAATCTGACTTTTTTTTAGATTCAGAACTCTGAACTTTCTAATTTTATCAGTTATTTTATCTTTATTTTTGATTGCATGTATTTTATTCTCCTGCTGTTATTTTCACATTGTGGGTGGAATAAAGGTTCTTATCTTATCTTTATAGCTGCATTTCACACATGCGCCCACACTAAGGAATCACAACATTTCCAATTTTTCCTTTTTAATTATCTACTTATTAATTGTATATGGGCATCAACTTTTACCATTTCAATATTTAGACTGATCTTATTCATTTTTGATAAAGTTCCTCTGACAGGTCGGATGACTCATTGAACTAAAATGCAGTTAAGTTTTGTATATTTAAGTACAAAAAAATATTAAGACTGTTATTATCCAAGAATAGCTCATTTGTAGGTTTATAATTTCACTTCCTTTTTCACAAGGAAAATTACCCAGCAAACACTGAAAAAAACTTAATTTAATGGACAAATAAAACGATCTAAGAGCGACTTTATGCTGTTAGAATGTGGAAAAAGTAGTTTATTTTGTATAATTTATGCGTAAACTTTGTCTGGAATGAGTGTCCCTTGTACATGTGATGTCACTTCCTGTCATTTTATACAGATTTTTCAACATTTTCTCCACAAATACCTACTCGATTGGTGTAAAACTATAATTAATATGTACAACAGGTATAAATACACCAAATAAAGTCAAAATTAGAAAATCGTAAAAACCTGTCATAGGCACTTTAAAGGAGACATATTGTGCTTTTTTCATGCACTAAATAAGTACTAGTATTGAAGTTCAGGGTTATACATTCTACATTTTGTTCATTGTACATTGCACTATTGATCTAAAACGGCTTGACAATAGAAACCGGTCCTCTGACTTCCTGTTTGAACCTGCAGAACCGGTAAGACTCTTCATAGTGACGTTTCACCATCACAAGCAGCAGTCACTGTGTTTTATTTTGAAAAAGTGGCAACACGACATTCTAGAATCCTACATGTGTCACAACTAAATACAGGGGATGTGGGTGGGGATAGGGCGTAGGTGCGAACAGGAATTTTCTGAGCACTCTGGCCACAGTTGCAGGACAATAGAGGATTACTCAAACATGCAGCGATCAATCACTCATATAAACGAACTGTTGTAACAAGATTAAAAGCTCTTTCGAGTTGCATACTTTGTCATC
Source organism: Eucyclogobius newberryi (assembly GCF_026437365.1). NCBI lineage: Eukaryota > Metazoa > Chordata > Actinopteri > Gobiiformes > Gobiidae > Eucyclogobius > Eucyclogobius newberryi. The sequence goes on from NW_027315834.1 coordinate 26,358,363, forward strand.
TTTAAAGGGGAGATCTGAAATGACACTTAGCAACTTTTCAAAAACAAAAATGCTGCTGGTTATGGTGAAATGTCACGATGAAGGAAATGAAGATCCGTTTTTACTACTAAGCAGTTTTGGATCAAAATTGCAGTTTTACAATGAACAAACTGTAAAGTTATGATATTTGTATGTTATAGTTCTGCCCTAAATATCTGAATGTTAAAGACATTTTTTGCTTTTTTCAAACATTTTCATTCACATTCATCTGCCCCTGTCTCTGCTCCTGTCTCTGTTCCTGTCTCTGCTCCAGTCTGCCCTCCTCCCTCCCTCCACTGCCCCTGTCTTTGCTCCTGTCTGTCCTCCAAACCCTCCTCCCTCCCTCCTCTGCCCCTATCTCTGCCCCTGTCTCTGCCCCTGTCTGCCCTCCAAACCCTCCTCCTTCCCTTCCCTCCTCTGCCCCTGCCGTTACTCCTGTGTGCCCTCCCCTCTAGTGTCCCTCCTTTGCCCCTGTCTCTGCCCCCGTCTCTGCCCTCCTCCTTTCCTCTTCTGCCCTGTCTCTGCTCCTCTTTCTGCTCTTGTTTGCCCTCCAAACCCTCCTCCTTCCCACCTCTGCCCCCGTCTCTGCCCTCCTCCTTCCCACCTCTGCCCCTGTCTCTGCCCCTGTCTGCCCTCCAAACCCTCCTCCTTCCCTCCTCTGCCCCTGTCTCTGCCCCTGTCTGCCCACCAAACCCTCCTCCTTCCCTCCTCTGCCCCTGTCTCTGCCCCTGTCTTCCCTCCAAACCCTCCTCCTTCCCTCCTCTGCCCCTGTCTCTGCCCCTGTCTGCCCTCCAAACCCTCCTCCTTCCCTCCTCTGCCCCTGTCTCTGCCCCTGTCTGCCCTCCAAACCCTCCTCCTTCCCTCCTCTGCCCCTGTCTCTGCCCCTGTCTTCCCTCCAAACCCTCCTCCTTCCCTCCTCTGCCCCTGTCTCTGCCCCTGTCTGCCCACCAAACCCTCTTCCTTCCCTCCTCTGCCCCTGTCTCTGCCCCTGTCTGCCCTCCAAACCCTCTTCCTTCCCTCCTCTGCCCCTGTCTCTGCCCCTGTCTGCCCTCCAAACCCTCTTCCTTCCCTCCTCTGACCCTGTCTCTGCCCCTGTCTGCCCTCAAAACCCTCTTCCTTCCCTCCTCTGCCCCTGTCTCTGCCCCTGACTGCCCTCCAAACCCTCTTCCTTCCATCCTCTGCCCCTGTCTCTGCTCTTGTGTGCCCTCCAAACCCTCCTCTGCCCCTGTCTTAGCTCCTTTGTGCCCTCCAAACCCTCCTCTGCCCCTGTCTTTGCTCCTGTGTGCCCACCAAACCCTCTTCCTTCCCTCCTCTGCCCCTGTCTCTGCCCCTGTCTGCCCTCCAAACCCTCTTCCTTCCCTCCTCTGCCCCTGTCTCTGCCCCTGTCTGCCCTCCAAACCCTCCTCCTTCCCTCCTCTGCCCCTGTCTGCCCACCAAACCCTCCTCCTTCCCTCCTCTGCCCCTGTCTGCCCTCCAAACCCTCCTCCTTCCCTCCTCTGCCCCTGTCTCTGCCCCTGTCTGCCCACCAAACCCTCCTCCTTCCCTCCTCTGCCCCTGCCTTTGCTCCTGTCTGCCCTCCAAACCCTCCTCCCCTCTAGTGCCCCTTCTCTGCCCCTCCTCCTTCCCTCTTCCTTCCCTCCTCTGCCCCGTCTCTGCTCCTCTTTCTGCTCCCGTGGCCAGGTGTTTGCCCACAGCTACACAGCGCTTCATCTGCAGACCACCAGACCACAGCTGATGTAATTGCTCTCTCCGCTGATCCATGAAAACAGGCAGAGGGCCGGGGAAAAGGGCCGCGCTGTAAAGTCAAGACGGGACAGCGCTACGTGTCAGACCTGGAGTTTTTATTGAGGGTGTGTGTTTAGGAAGAAGGAGGCTATTTTTGTTTGCGCAGTTCTTTCCAGGTGTATGTTCATTTGATCTCGAAAGCATGAAAGGCAGCGAGGGACACAGCAGGAGAACGGTACACCATTAGTAGCACAGTGTTAAAGCAATGAAGATTAATTTATTCATGATATTTATATATTTAAATATATTTATAAGGGGTTAAAGCCACAGCAGGCGGTGGCTCTCTGCGTTCCTAATGATGCAAATGACCCGTAATGTTCCCTTTCCACACAACTGTGTTTGGGGAATATAATATATGCTTTTGTGTCCTTAGAGGGTCACCTAACTTTGAAATGCAAATGGCATATGGTCCACAAATGAGCCATATTGATTAGAATATGACATTATAAGCATTATATAATGTCCACTTGTCATGTGTAACAGCAGGAGAACATGTCCAAGCATTGAGGAAACTTCAACCATGAAATGTGCTGTGGACACTGACCAGATTGTAGCAGGAAGTCATCACTTTTACTTTCTTTTATTTATTACAATTATAAACTATGTGATGGGCAGATCGATACGAATATCGATACTGACTTGGGTATCGTAAAGTACTCCTGATACTCCTGCAAAAATACCAATACTTAAAACTTCTCTGAAATGCTGTTTTTTTAACTTATCTCTTTGTCAAGATATCAAATTGTGTTTCCAGAAGTTGCACTTTTCATTTTGGGCAAAACAAGTTTCAAACCAAGACTGTTTTGATGTGTTGCTGTGGTTGAAATCCAGGTTGTGTTCACACTTAAACCAAGCACTAAAATGGGCTCAATTTAGCACCAATTTTAGCACCAAATAACAGCTAATGCTCCCTCAATATATGACTTACAAACACTTGTCTGTAATGTTAATGCAAAATACTAATACTCCTGTTATAAGGAATAAACTAAACCTTTTAATCCATAGCTCAAAGCTCAACAAGGCTTGAGAAACGGATTATATAACGTATTGTTTTCTCTGCAGCGACACAAAACAGCAAAAGCCAATACTCCTTCATGTTATTCGATAATGCATGACGGTAAGAGCGTTGCACAGTTTAAGCGGAGCAATTTTCCGCTGGAGAAAAGCCCTTATGAAGCGTGTCCTATTTGTTCTTCAGGAAACAAACAACAACAGTAATTGAATAGTCACAGATTGCAACACTTAGCAGATGTTATCCCCCGGAGTTTTCAATGAAGTGTTAGATTAGATGAACGCTTCCTCCCTATGTGGCTAACCTGCTGCTCAGCCACGAGATGTGACTCCATCGTATTATTGAATCAGAGGGAAGGCATCCCACTGTTCAAGATCTAATTATGGCAAACACAATAAACGGCTTGATTGTTTTTCATGTCTCCTTCAGTACACAGCCAGGCATCCGAATGCAGTACTCGAGTATAGGAGGTGATGTTTATGATAAATATATACAGGTATCAATGTACATTACTATATCTATATGGAATGTTGGATTTTCAATAATACACTTAATAAATAAATGAGACCAAAGTTGAAGCATTTGACCATTTTGACAGATTTTACACAGTCCTTTCCCAGGCTTAACAAACTGAAATCTCCCATTTGTTACGGGCCCTTGAGCTCCATCTGAAATTATGACCATCACATTCTAGAATGTAAACGCGGCCTAACTTCCCAGAATGCCATTTTCAAATTAAGTAATGGAATGTGATTGACTGATGCATTATGCAATGACACATTTAATAATTAGATTTAATAATCATTGTATTATTATTTTTGTTTACCAAAAACCTGTCTGTGGCTGGAAATTACCTCTGACAAGGCAGCACAGGCTCGCGGCACTGATCTGACAGAGAGGAACAAACAAAACACCACGGGTCCTGTAAGGAGAATGAATGAAAAGGCATTCTCTATTTGTTAGAGCACTATCATAGAGTCACAGAGAGAGCAGACATATTGGGAGTAATAACACACATGTACATTTAAGGGGGCTGGGAGGACATGTAAGGGGGCTGGGAGGACATGTAAGGGGGCTGGGAGGACATGTAAGGGGGCTGGGAGGACATGTAAGGGGGCTGGGAGGACATGTAAGGGGGCTGGGAGGACATGTAAGGGGGCTGGGAGGACATGTAAGGGGGCTGGGAGGACATGTAAGGGGGCTGGGAGGACATGTAAGGGGGCTGGGAGGACATGAAGAACCACTGAACAAGAGAGACACATGCACTATCCTGATAATTACACTGATATGTTACAATTGAAAAGCAAAATGATTAACTTCACTCGTATCTGTCAATGGTAGAAATAACAATTATAGTCACATCTGGTCAAGTTAATTGTTCATACAAATGATGCCAAATATTTATCTTTTTAAAAAAAAAGATTCTTGATATTAATCCAGCACTTGAAGAGTGTGTGTGAATTAAGCCTGCCTCTTCAGTACATCCCATTTTAATTAATTAACACAATTACTTTTATTACGAATGAGGTCCAGCTGATTGGTCGGGCTTTCGTTTAGAGTCGTTACATCTCCAAATCCAATCCAAACGCCAGTGACACTGACATTTGGAGAATTCCTCATTACCATAATTAGACAACTTTGATGGGAGCTTTGCAAAATCCCTCTTTTCTCTGGCCCTGACGTTGTTTCCACGCGTGTCTCGCGATCTTCAGCTAATGCAGCGAGGCGGCGGATTAGATATGACATTTATGCGGCCATATTTATCCATGACATATACAGAAAATATCCTCCACAGCCAAATACGAAAAGCAATTGAGACTGTATTTACTAACAGAATATAGCGTGACCTCCTTTGGCTAATGTGATTTCCAACCGCTCGTGTTTATGAAGAGGCGGCGGCGGAGAAAGCGAGCGGGCGAGATTGAGATAGAGACACAAATAGACTCGGGCAAGCGGTGATTTCTCTATGAAGGAGAAAACAGACGTCTCCAGCGGTTTATTGATTTTCACAACGGCGCTGATCCCAGTGCTATCCCAGGGTGCCGAGCGCTTCCTTGGACACACGCAGCACCTCAGGCTGCGAGGAAAACAGTCCTCACAACAGGGTCGAATCTGAGGCCGTGACACGGTGTTGTTGATATTCAGGAGCCGCTCGTGTCTACGCTGATCGGGCCCCGGCATCGAGACCGCGGGCCCCGGCATCGAGACCGCGGGCCCCGGCATCGAGACCGCGGGCCCCGGCATCGAGACCGCGGGCCCCGGCATCGAGACCGCGGGCGAGCGGTTAAACGTGGCACTGGAAGCAAGTGAACTGTCCCATTGACTCAGAAATACAGAAATACAGATTCCAGGTTTATTTCGTTGAGCTGGTGAGAAATGGTGATGTGTCTGAGCACGTGACTGAAAGTTTAAATTAATTTATTTGATGGGGAATAGTGTAATTTCATAAATACATGTGCTGTATTTTCCGGACAATAAGTCGCACCTTTTTTCATAGTTTTGGCCGGGGTGCGACTTATATATGATAGTATTCGTTATTTTCACACTGACAACCACAAGAGGGCGCTCTAGGCTCTAAGCGACGCAGAAGAAGAATCTGCACTTCCTCTGCCTCTGGAGTTTGTGGAGTTGTTTAGAAGTGACACAGAGGAAGAAGAATTCAATGGATTTAGTGATTTGGGGTAAAACTGATGCTTTGGTAAACTTGTTAGCATGTTCTTTATGCTATAGTTATCTGAATAACTGTTCATATGTTACGTTAACATACCAGACACTTACCACAGTTCTGTCTGTGCGTCATGTAGCTGAAGGTGTTAGCGTTAGCATACGTACACCTATTCACCATGTTCTCTAGTCTTTTATTATTTTAAACTGCATTTCAAGATAAAATGTCTGTTCTTGGTCTTGGATTTGATCAAATAAATTCCCCCCAAAACTTCAGTGCGACTTATATACGTTTTTTTACTTCTCTATTATGCATGTTTTGGCTAGTGCGTCTTATACTCCAAAAAAAAAAACTGTATAAACTGCTCAGACTGCTGCCTCCGCGACCCAACCCCGGATAAAGCGGACAATAAACTCCACCAGCGAGACAAAACTTTACATGTTTAGACGTTGACAGAAACAACTGATTCGATCTGAAACTGCATGGGATGTTTATTTTTTCCTCACAAATCGTATTTTTGCTCAAGAACTGAATATGTTTAATCCATATTCTCTTTACTGTGTTGTCCCCGTATGGAAATGTGTCCTCTGCATTTGACCCATCCTTCAGTACCATTGGGTCCTGTCAGGAGCAGTGAGGATCCATCTGGTATGACAAATTCACCTGTGATGGATGTTTCGGGACGAGGAAACCCACCCAGACACGGGGAGAACACGCAAACTCCACACAGGAAAGCCTGGCAGCCAAGTCTTTCAAAGTAAAATCATTAACTGTGTATGAATCGTGATAAATAAACATGTCGTCAGTATCCATGCGTTCAATGGAAGGTGGAACTGACATTTTAGCTACGTTATAATGCTGTCTCTTTATGGCAAAAAACAAACAAACAAACAAACAAAGAGTACTGCTGTTTATTTAGCCCCTCCCCCTCTGCAAAGCTCATGATCGTGGCCCCTCTGGTATGACGTGTACCAGCAGGGCCTAATCAACGCTCCTCCGTGTTTATGAAGTTCACGCGCCTTTCCCTCATGTCAGTGTCATGTCAGTCCACCACTTTTCAATGCCACAGCAGAGGAAGTCCTAGCGCCCTCTGCTGACCTTTTGTTCAAACACACTTTATAGCAACGAATGATGTCATACATAATTATTTGTGTTATACTATGGAATATTCCAAGGTGTCCAAAACAGTATAAACCCAAATGAAGTCCTAACATTGACCCTTTTCACGCTGATCGCTTCAACACAGGCGCCGCTGAAGCTCAAACACGGTTAAAGCGCTCATTTCACAGTTTGTTTTGTGGATGCAAACTTGGCGGGTGCTAACAGCATTTGACATTATGGCTGCCAACAACAGGCAGGTTGTCATAATGTTGTGCTTATTACTGTACGTCTCATTGACATTTATGAACGTAACCACAGACATCATGCTGAACAAACTTAACACTTTCAAATGTTTTGTTTTTCTGTTTTATTGGTACTGAATTACATTATTCTTAAGTAATGTAAGTAAGTAAGTATCAGCCTCACAACACAGAATATGATTATGAATACTGTTCATTTATATTTTGATTAGTAGCCAGGTTCGTTTAAAGTATTTTATTTGTCAAGAATAGGTTACACTTTATTGATCAATGTGGAGGGAAATGTTCTCTCTTTATTCTGCATCCATCATTGCCCCGGGGACAACCTGTCATGAGCATCTTAAGGCTTGGTCAGGATCGACTGGAGGACTTTCCCTATTGTGCATTTAGGGCAGAGGTGTCCAAACTTTTTTCACCGAGGGCTGCATTTTGAAACTTATACGGATCAGAGGGCCACAAACAGCCCGACAATTCAAAATGTTGCATTTGACATAGTTTTGATGCACTTTCCACCTTTAATAAGACTTGGAACATTAATATTAGATTGGTATAACATCAAAATAATTTATATTTTCCAATTTTACAGTAAAAAGTAGTACTTGTTGGATGAACTTAGCAGGAAGATGGGGCCCAACCAAAATTAGTTTGAGGGCCACATTTGGCCCCCGGGCCGTAGTTTGGACATGCCTGATTTAGGGTGATGGTTGAAACTGAAGTGCCTGGAGAGAACCCACCCAGGCAACATTTACATCTAAAGCCACGTTTCAACTGGCCCCGATCCTCCAAACCTGAATTATACTTTTTAATAATGGGACCAATCCGAGCAATCGTGTTATCATTGTGCCAGCTCAGTACAACCTCCATAAGTGCTCACAGCGCCACATAAGTCTGTGGCGCTGTGAGACGTGGCTGGAGCTGGAGTAAACAAGAATAAACAGCCTTTTCATTTATTTCCCTTCTATGCGCTTCTACTGCACATTTGAATGCCTCTTTATGTAATGCATAGGTTTGGATAATGTAAAATGTAGAATACACTGGAATATTTTTGGTCTGGATACAAGTGTTGTGCATTGATCCCGATCTCGTCACTTCTTGTAGTAGATGGCACACCGCTGGAACACCAGGTGCCACAGGAGGGCGCTAGAGGAAATGTTAGAGGAAATGCTAGAGGCAAGACATTTCACCCACAATGCCCAGTAAAGCGCTTTGAGTGTGGAAAAGAGCCGTGTAAATACACTGTAATCGAAATACCAGATCAAGTCAGAGCCTGGTGAGAAATGGCTATTGTGTCTGAGTCTTTTTACCTAAATCTGTCTTATCTCTTATCCAATCATCAAAAGCATTCCGGGGAGCACATCGTTCTGGAAGCTCGTACCTCCCACGGCCCGTCGGAATCGCTTGAATAAACCAGTACTTCTCACTTAAGACAGCGGAGACGCTCTCGAAAAACAAACCACGCCAAAGTCAACCAGTGGAAACGCACCTCAACGATGATCCCCTTACACCCACAGCCCTCCTGGTCACTCCACATGGCCTTTTCTTTTTACATACAGCCCCATTATGCACGAAACACGCAAAAGGTGAGCGTGCCAGCCGAGCCGAGCGCTTTAGATCAACAACGCAAACTCATTTCTTTCCGTTTACCAGCCCGACGCGCGCGGGCCGGGTTAACACGGTTTGAATAGGAGGCCGCGCTGACATTTTAGCTGTTTACTTAGCATGCGCCGGCACACGCAATAACAGGAAGAAACAACCCCTCGAAACACATATTTTTTCCGCTTAGCCCGCATAAGGAAAGAGCCACCGCAGTATTACGGGACGTCTCGCATAATAATGGCGTGTCGGAGCAGGGCCGAGCGGGGGCACGACGGGCGGATGTCATGGCAGCTGCTCACCTTTCACTTGGGTTTGTCTTTAATTATTGTCGGGAGGGAACACACAGACCAGCTCATCAACTGGATAAATATTTGACCGCTGTTCACATAAATTGGCGCTGGGGGTTTTGTTTTAACGACGGTCCGAATGACATTATGCCACCGAGTGACGCGGCGCGAATTGGCTCTCGGCAGGTGACCGCAGCTTCGGCGCCGCGTGAGGTAAATTAAAAACTCAGATTTGGGAGGAGGGAAATGAGAGATTTTTATGCACTTCCAGAATTTGTTTAATTACGACCTATGTGGAGGCCTAATCTGGGCAGCTTAGGCGGGGCACGCAATTAATCAAGGAATAGGTGTGTTTGTGGAGCAGGGAGCAAGCGAAGGAGAGCGAGGGATGTTTAGGTCATTGTGTTTTTATTGTTGGAAAGTCTTGTGTCAGAAAAAAGAGCGATGAAAACGGCAAATTCCAAAAAAAGAAAGTCATTATTTTGGTTTTGGTTTGTTCAGGGGAAATCGGGAGGTATAGGGGATAGGGATAGCAGCTGTAGAATAAGATATACCGTATTTTCCGGACTATGAGTTACACCTTTTTTCATAGTTTTGGCCAGGGTGCGACTTATGTTTTTTTCTTCTCTATAATGCTTTTTTTTTTTTTTTCGGAAAATACGGTAATGTAGGTGGTTTTGAAAGGAAAAGTAGAGCAAAAGATAACATGGCTGACCATTCAATGATTAGTTTAAATTGCACTGTTGGACTAGATAAATAGAATCACAATGCAAATATTACATAAAAATACGTAAAATAGTAACAAATAATAACTTTTCTATGGTTCTTTGGTACAATCAATGAAAATTCACCAAAAAAAATCAAACAACTGGAGAGAAAGGTAAGATAAGATAATATAAGGTATTTTGCAGACTATAAGTTGCACCTTTTTTCATAGTTTTTGCCGGGGTGCGACTTAAACTAATATTTATACTTATATACTTATACTCCGGAGCGACTTATATGTGATATTATTTGTTATTTTCACAATTGTAACTGCATTTCATACTCCAGTGCAACTTATAAATGTTTTTTTCTTCTCTATTATGCATTTTTTGGCTTATACTCCGGTGCATCTTATAGTCCGGAAAATACGGTAACCTTTATTTGTCGCAAAATAGGGAAATTTCTATGTTGCAACACAGATCAGGCACAGAAGTATAATAATAAAGAAACAGATTTCTTATTAAAAAAAAACACTAAAAAGATAAAAATAAATAAATAAAGTTACATATTTATTAGCATTTCAATGTCTTTAATTCTTGCTCACTAGTATAAACTCGTTAAATGCACCTTTTTTGGGCGCAGTTTGATGTAGGTGACTGCTGGTGCCTTTGGGAAACGTTCGAGGGCGGTTTACCAACAGGACTTAACATCCTGATTCAATGTGAGAAGGCTCAAAGCAGGACACGCGAGGTACGAAACATCACGCCTCGCCAAATAAGCCCCCCGCCGTGAATTTAGCCACTTTAGCTCATGGTTTATGCAAATCTGCGAAGGATCATACAAATCCACGCTGTCTGACATTTTTGATTATCCTGCCACGTCCCACAACAAAGGCAACAAAGGACAAAAGTATAAGCAGCAAACTTTTTACAGACGTTTGTGTATTTTTTTCCCTTCTTTTTCCCGGAGAATTTGCGGCAACACAAATGACAACAAATGACTTTTCTCTCAGCGATCTTGACAGCGTCTCAGGGAAGAAGAAAAAAAACGCTCAGATCACGTAAAGCGGCGCGCGCAGGCGTTAGCGCTGTCACCGACTTGCGGCGTCGTATCACTTGTCACAATAATGGCGGAGTCACTAATATGCCTGTGAGCCTGAGTGGCGTTTGTGTAATGTTAAGTGGCAGGTATTAGCTCATAAATGTCAGAATGCATAATGTGTTTGTGTTGTGATGCAGGATTCACAAAGAGCCGAGCCGCTGAAGAAGGCTATAATATCATCACTCGAGATTCTATTTATAAAGCCGCGTTTCAACTATATTATCTGAGCAGCAGTCACCGGCGTCCACTGTATATCACACCGCACGATGCATCAGGGTGTTAGTGCTTCCGGAGCAGTGAAGCGTGCACGTTACAAAGTATGGATGTTCAGAGATTTATTTTATTTTTTTCCCATAAACTTTGAAACTACTGAAAGTAATGGCAGTGATTTTGAACCTGAAGTGGACTTTAATTCATTGTAATGCACATTAAAGTCCGTATGACAGGTCGGACGACTCATTGAACTAAAAATGTAGTTAGTGTAGTTAGAGATAAATATATTTTAAAATTTTGCTAATTTTTTTTTTTTTTAAATGTTATCACAGAATAAAACATTTTTAAGGTTTATAATTTTACTTCCTGGTTAGGATTGATGACATCACACTAGGAAATTACCCAGCAAACACTGGGCAAAAACTTGTTTAACATCACAATTATAAAAATATAATTATGAGAGCGCCTTGTTGAATTAACAGTTTAGTGCAGGGGTCCCCAACCACCGGGCCGGGGCCCAAAACCGGGCCCCGGGCCATCTGCTACCGGGCCCCAGAGGCAAATGCATTTTTTTTTTTTTTTTTTTAAGTCTGTTGCTAAGTCTCAATATTAGATGTATTTTAATCAAGAAAATATAGAGTAAATTACTCAAACATAAGGATTTTAAAAGAAATCTTGTGATCGTACCAGTCCTTGCGAGGAAAAAGATTGGGGACTGCTGGTTTAGAAGATCGAAGAAGTTGTTGTGTAAATTATGGATAAGTTTTGACTGGAATGAGTGTCCCAAGTAAGTGTGACGTCACTTCCTGTCACGTTTCTACAGATTTTTCGACTTTTCTCCACAAATACCTACTCGGTTGATGTAAAACTATAATGTCTATGTATTCATATACACCAAATAAAGTCAAAATTGGAAAATCATAAAAACCTGTCATACTGTCATTAAAGCCACTAGGGGCACTTTTCCACTGGATCGCTTCAGTAGTGGCTCAAAACATATGCAGAACACGGCGATGTCTTGCGTACTTTTGGCTTTCGAGCGAGATGATTGGACAAGAGAGAACGCAGACTCGGGTGAAATAAAAGACGGCACAAAATCAGATCTACGAAAAAACAAAATTCTAGCTTGATCTTGTCATAAACCGCCTGACCTAGCGCACATTATCATCAGCGGTTTCCTCTTTAACGATGCACGTCGCTTGTGTTAATGAAAAAAATATTATATTCCCAGCGCATAATGCATCCAACCTCAGCTAAACCCAATGCATAACATGAAGAGGCGCTAAAATGTGGGGTGAGGTGCAGAGACGTTACATAAATTCAGATAAATGGTCTTAAAAATACTTAATTGTCCCCTTAGGAAAACGTCTCTCCTGCAGTTTTCTCTTCCTTTTTTTGGTGCTGCTTCAACTAAACATTAATTAGCATTTTAATTCAGCACATTTCCTGTCAGATGCCCTTACCGAAGCAAACCTTTACCTCGGCTTGAAAGACCCTCTGAGACGGTTTGGTTTTATACCATGTCATTAATAAAGAAAGTCATATTTTTTTAACTTCACGCATCTTCACTTCCAAAAAATCTTAACAAGTGCGTCGCTGTATCAACTATTTGTTTGTTCTAAAAACTTGGAAGAAAGTCTTTCATATAAACCCACAAAACTATTTATCAGAAAAATCTAATCACCATCTGCTTTTTTGAGTTTTCATCAGTGCGCCAAAAAATACAAAGTCCGACAGTTTTTGACCAATAAAAGGTTTAAATGTTTTGATCAAGCCGCCTCAAACAATTCCAAAAAAGAAAAAGAAAGAAAGAAAAAAATCCCTCTGACTTTGCCATAATGCTATTAATCATGCGAGGGCGTCGGGGTTCAGCCGGAGTCACGGTCAGCTTCAAAAAGACCTTACTTATTAACTTCTGCTCACTCCGGGCTGACGCTGTGTAAAACGTTTGAAGATTTGATCAGGTACAGGTGCCGTTGCCTCGCCGTTCAAAGCCGTGGCGCATCTCGCGATCGGCCATTCAACTCCCGGCAGAAGGCCAAGCGCGGGTCACGTTTAGCATTTCTGTCGCACCGCGGAGAGAGAAAAAGCTCATTAGGTGTAATTACGGGTATTTTGTTCTTCCCCACGGCCGCGTTTCCTTTTAAGAAAAAGCCTGGAAAAAAAGTTTTTTACGCTGCAACTCGACGCAGCGGTTTGTGGAAAGTCTGCGGTGAAATGAGAGGTTTGTGGTGGCGGTCACAGGTGGAGGGACGCGAGAAAGTTGCTGCGTTTAATCCGATTTTGACTGTGGGAATTATGCCTCAATAATATTAATAACATGCATTTTTTTTATTGGTTTGACGTCTGTGTAGTTTTTTTTGTAATATTATTCATACTGCTGTTAACCAGGTTTAATTGTGCATGTAAAAAAATACAGGTGAGGAAACATGTTATAAATGTAGTCAATGGAAATCCAGTGATTAAAGGAACCCAATAAATCATTAGCAATTAAAGTAATAATTCAATATTGGAGCAGATACTCTACAGTGGCCAGACCAAACCATTAAAGAATATTTTAATGTTAATTTGCCTTAACTTGCTTTCATATTGTTGTATTATTGTGAAATAATAAAAATTAAATAAATCACAGGCCTCAAGTCTTTTCTCATCATCGGTCGCTTGTGATTTAGATCAAAATCAAACTTTCATCTGCAAAAATCTACAATATTTTTTCCTTTTTTGTGTGCAATATTTGTTCTGACAGTAACTGGCCATGTATGTCGCTGATTGGCCAATCCACCTGCCAATCAAACCCGACTGAATTCGGACACACATGACCCGACTCACATCTTCATATTGTATATTCTGTTTCCCGGGAAAACATCTAAATTTCTTAAAAAGCTGTAAATCAGACTAGAGTAGCTCTCGAACATAATCACAGAACTCACAATTAAAACAACATTTTAACGCCTGAAATGTGTTGCTTCGTCACATTTCCGGGCGCACGACTGGCAAAGGATCGACTGCTCCCATATTTGACCACTAGAGGCAGACAAAAACAGACTCAAAACGTGCAAATCAAAAACGCAACTCCGACTAAGCCAACGATGAAAAAAGTCGATACGTCTCCTTTAAATGTGCACAATCCATGTCACATTATCGAGGCGTTCTAACTTGAGCTCGACATCACAACTTCCCTGAGCTCGAAGACAGATCGGAGGATTAAACCTTGGCACATATGCGGGTGGAGGGTGTGTGTTCGGCGAGTGGCGTCTGGTGGCATTAGCGCAGTGGCGGAGACAAAGATGCATGTTTGTTTTTTGAGCCCACCATCCGAGCGAGCGAAGGGGGGATTAGGCCTGTCTGCAGCCACCGAGCCGGCGTCCCCGCTCCGCCACTAGACGCTCCGGCAAATCGGGAAGGAAGCTGCCGCCAAACAAACAGATGAAGTCAACAGAGAGATGCTTTTTTCCCCTCCTTGCGCCCGGCGAGATGTGACTGTAGCAGTGTTGACACTGGAGTTGACACCGCGTGACTGCTCCGCCGCGCATCCACAGCCGCTTTGACTCGCGGCGCAGAGGGGTTTTTGTCGGGGGGGGGGGGGGGGGGGGTCCTGACACGCCGCACTTGATCACGCCGCGGATAATGTTTGTCAGCGGCGGTGTCGCGGAGTCGACGGCGGGAAGAGGAGGTTGATTTCATGGTCGGGTCGTGTTGAGTGTGCCGCTCCGAGACGTTGGAAACTCTTTGCGCCCGAGTCGGGTAATCACCGGCCTTTTCCCGAGCGCGGGTGCGTTTGGCATTTCGGGAATATTTGCATCACCCATTATGTATCTATGGTCACGGATCTGATGCGGAATGCAACGTGAAGACAAAAAATCTAAATCAAACCAATTAGGAACGGATAAAATGTATTCTAAAATGGCTGTAAATTGAATTGTGAATACCAGCGATGCACACTGCCGTTCAGAAAGACACGGGTTAGACTGTGTGATTGCAGTATTAATCAACTGAATAATTAATGTTGAGTATTAAAAAGCACTATTCAAAAGTGATTGTTTAGAGTTTATGCAGATGACATCACAACAGTTTGCGTGTCGATGGTGAGTGAATGAGATTTTCTACTTTAAAAGCTGAAAACACATCTAAAATGTGAAAGAGCTGCTGCAGACTGAACAAATGTTTAGTTTCCCTGACATCATACAAAACAAAGTCAGTAGAAAACCAGATAAACAAACAGGAACACCACTTTGCTCACTTATCACTGATGCAGAATGTTTAATCACCTTTCCTTTCCTTAAATAATATGTTTCTGAATCCAGAGCGCTGCAAACAAACTAGTTCTCAAGTGGACTACAGTGGCTTTAAAGACGTTAGCAGTATTTAATAAGTTGGTTTGTGTAACATGAGCTTTCCAGTGCCACTCGTGTTGACTCGTGTCCTCAGCTGCAGATTGGCCTGTCCTGGAGGCGGAGAACAACTGCTTGGGCCCTGCTTGTTCCGCCTCTTCAGCACATGCACGGTTTTACATGGCAACCACACTTATTTATGTCTTGTTGATTATACTTTTTTACCTTCACAGCGCATAATTCAGACCCTGACAACAAGTAAAATACAGAAGTTGTTTTGAAATAACTGCTTCACAAGAAAGCCCAACAGTTGTGTCAAACACAAACATTTTTAAGTGTCTAAAAGTCGCCTTGACACAGTTTGGGTTAAAGTAGTTTCTTTTCTCTGCTGCTGTTTGGTTTCTGTACAAATGTCCTTAGTGATCAGGAGCTAAATTACATATATTTTAGAACATAAATTACTGACACTTTCAAAACTTCGGACGACTCATTGAACTAAAAGATAAGATAAGATATTCCTTTATTGTCCCACATGGGGAAATTTCATTGATGCAACGCAGGTAGATACAGAGGAAAAGGACAGATAACTTATAGGAAGTTTGAAAAACACTTTCAGTAGAAGATCTCCTATAAACAAAAACTCCCATAGACAAATAAATAAATACATAAATACAATTGCATGTGATCACGACAGTAATTGCACATATGACAGAATTGCACATGGTTAGGTCAGTATTGCACATGTTCAGGACTAACAGTGTTTGCTATAAAGTCTGACAGCAGCAGGAAGGAAAGACCTGTGAAAGCTTTCCTTCACACAGCGAGGGTGGATCAGTCTCTCACTGAAGCTGCTCTTCAGAGCGGACAGAGTGTCCTGCAGGGGGCGACACTCATGGTCCAGCATAGATGTGAATCTAGCCAGGACCCTCCTGTCCCCCACCTCCTGCACCGAGTCCAGAGCACAGCCCAGGACGGAGCTGGACTTCTTGATGACTCTGTCCAGCCTCTTCCTCTCCCTCTCTGTGATGCTGCTGCTCCAGCAGGCCACACCATACAGGAGGGCCGATGCCACCACAGAGTCGTAGAAGGTCTCCAGGAGTGGCCCTGTCACTCCAAAAGACCTGAGTCTCCTCAGGAGGTAGAGCCGACTCTGGCTCTTCCTGTACAGTGCGTCTGTGTTATGAGTCCAGTCCAGTTTGTGGTTCAGATGAACACCCAGGTACTTGTATGAGTCCACTCTCTCAATGTCCTGTCCCTGGATGTTCACTGGTGAGGGGGCAGTGGGGTGGCGTCTGTGGAAGTCCACCACCATCTCCTTGGTCTGCAGGTAAGATAAACATACGTAGAATTTTGTAAAAAAATTACCAAAATGTTATCCCAGAATAGCAAATTTTTTTGGTTTATAATTTCACTTCCTGTTTATAATTGATGACATCACACAATGAATACTCATCTAATGTTTCAATTTATTTTAATTTGACAAATAAACTAATATGAGAGCAGCTTTACATTGTTGAATTAATGTTTAGAGTCAAAAAAGTAGTTTTTTTTATGTAAATTATGCATTAACTGGAATGAGTGTCCCTAGTGTGATGTCACTTCCTGTTATTTTCTACATATTTTTCAAAATGTTCTCCACTAATACATGCTCAATTGACGTTAAACTATAATTTATACGTACAACAGGTATAAATACACCAAATAAAGTCAAAATTAGAAAAACATAAAAACCTGTCATACCCTTTAAGGTCGTGATGGTGATTAAAAGGCGTAATTTCGTCTCCTTGATTACACAGTGAAGTCACACTTTCTGAGCCGGGGTCAGCACACTAAAGAAAGTTTCCCACTAAACATTTATCCAGCTCTGCCTCAGTCTGCGATCGGGTTTGTATCAATTTCCAGATTTGCAATTTGATCCAATCTCGGAGGTGAGCGGCGACTGCAAGGTCAAATTCTTTTCAGGACACAATTTCGCTCTTTCTTTTCGGGGCCACATCCCTCAAATATATATATCCTGCCACCCACACCGTCGAGCTAAAGCGCCGGTTTTAACGGGAGTTCTCGGCGTCAAGCAGCTCTGCGGGCTGGAGTGAGGGAGTATCTGTATTCAGGTAATTACAGTTTGTGGGGCACCGGGGTCCTCTGTGATTACACATCAGCCTTGTAATGGATTCAACACTTATAGACGGAGAGAAAGAGAGAGAGAGCACCTACCCGTCGCTAAGGCAGGGGTGAGGCGGGGTGTAGCTAGGTATATCCGCAAGATGGATTACGCGGGGTTTGCCGAGTTCAACATTGACACAGATTCATCGTAAATCATTATGCCGGGGACCCGCAGTGATTTCTGCATTAGGAGCAGAAAATGGAGTTCAGCCAGTCAATGAGGGAGGGCATATTTCACATCAATCACCGGCGCGCTCCCGTGTTAGCCCAGCGCAAATCTCACTCACGCCGTCGCCAATGCGGTCCGATGGCCGCGGCGGCAATCAGGCAAGACGCCAACGGCGGTGGGTGCCACGTGCGGACGGAGGGGCGCGCGCTTTCGAATACGCACGGCTCTGGGCTAAAGTAGAAGCGCTGTTTCTTATTTGTAACGGTAAGTTCTGAAAGCAAAGAGCGGTTCACGGGCTGCGCGGTCGGGTCCCAAGCAAGTGAAACGATGACTTCTGCGCGCGAGAGGGTTTCTGTGACCGATTTACAGCCCGATTTGACTCTCCGAGAGTTCAGGGAGGCGTGGCCCAAGCGGCGGTTCTTAAAAGTACATATCAGACTTCAGAAAAGGTTTATTGCCAAGGAACACAATTCACAAACAGGAACGTGCTTTGGTGATTCGGTGCAGCATACGACATTGAACTAAACCTTCATTCATTCATTCATGTTCTACTGCTTCCCGTTCGGGGTCGCGGGTGACTGGAGCCTGTCCCAGAGACTTTGGGCCTTAGGCGGGGCACAGCCTGGACAGGGGCCAGCTCGTCGCAAGGTTAACACTTGAACAAAACAACTTATATAAAATAAAAAAGGCCATGCATTAAAGAAAAACGATTTAAATGTTCTATAGGATGAAAAATAGGATAGTGTAGGATGTTTGTGGTGGCACTGCTCATGTCTGTGGAATCAACGTGATTCTATTGTTGCTGTTGCAGCCAGACAAATGAAACCAACACACGTTAGTTTTATTCGTTCTAAACAAGTGCGAATCCAAACTTTTTTCACAAAGGCCGCTTTTTGAAACTTGTTCGGAGCAGAAGGCCACGAACAACCCGACAATGTTTAATTTGACAAAGTTATTAATTTACAATTTTATTTTTGGCATAGTTTCGATGCCTCCACACCTTTTATAAGACTTGTAACATTAATATTAGGTTAGTATAACATCAAAATGTTTGAATTTTTTTTCTAATTTTACAGAAATTTTACAAAATTACTACTTTTTGTTGTTTTGACCAACTTAGCAGGAAGCCGGAGGACCAACAAAAATGTGTCTGCGGGCCGCATTTGGCCCTCGGGCCGTAGTTTGGACATGCCTGCATTACGCAGTTCGATCCCGTGACACGAGTGTGTGGCTGTGCGTCATGTGAGTGTGAGACAAACAAGTGTTGCCAAATGTCTTCATGCCTGTGGTGAGCAAACTGTGTCACGTCTTAAAAGCACAGAGGATCAAAAATACTTCTTGACAGACAAAGTTTGAAGAACTATCGAGGGCAAAATATTGTCTAAGTAACAATTAAAATCTGAACATAAGAACACAACCTGGATTAGACCAAGGACTTTTCAACTTTTCATTCACTTTTTTGTACGTTTAACTGTATGAAAAACAATATGTATTTATGTGATAGAGACAGTGCATTTTAAATGAATATGTAACAGTTACAGTGTAAATATGACGAATTATAGATGGACAGAAAAGTGCTGAAACATGTCGTTAAATTGAATTGATTGAGGTTTAAGTATCAGACTAAGGAGAATAAACTATAAAATTAGGTGACGCAGAGACCATGGGCAGGTGATGCTGGGCAGGTGACGCAGAGACCCTTACAAACATGTGATTTCATAGTGGACAGTGATGGATGTTCTCTTCTTGTAAAAGGAAGAAACTAAATAAAAACAACTTTTAAAATTGTATTGAAAACAGATGCACAGTATATATATATATATATATATATATATATATATATATATATATATATATATATATATATATATACATACACTTACAGTAACAGTATGCAACTTTCATGGAGATAGACGCTGTGGATGATTATAGCCAAAGGAAGACCATTTCCATGGAAACAAGCAAGTACGAGTCAGGTTTGTGGAGATGCGAGCCTGATTGCAGTAAAGAATGCATGTTTACGTTTTTCAGTGCAATAAAAAGATCCAAAATGAAAAATGATAGATAAAGCTTCAACTACATTCTGCCGCGGGTAAATGCCATCCCCACGTGACGTCCCATGCATGCTACAAATGAATATGAACACACATCTCCAAGTGTAATAGTTAAAACACATGGGTTCTTTATGAGAAAGAGAGAGAGAGAGAGAGAGAGAGAGAGAGAGAGAGAGGCTGGAGCTTCACTGCAGGAATCCGGATATGATGAAAAAGTTTGAGAACTACAACTTTCCTCTGCAAACTGCCGCCACAGCGCGTCGAAGGCGTCGCGACGATCACTGTTGTTGTTTGTCAGCGCGTCAGCGGCGTTTCCAAGCGGCGCAGCGGCGCACGCCAAACTTCTAGAAGACTTTCTGGAGACGGGCGACTCTTTCACCTACTTTGCGTCTTTGTATCTTTTCTTTCTTTCCTTCCAAACGTTTCAGGCGCGCGTTGGAGGAAGGAAGGATGGAAATAATTCAGATTTGAAGCGAGGGAGTTGTCATGTTTGAAAGGTAAGTTCTATAAAAGTGTTATAAACAGTGCGTCCCGATGCGGCACTTCTTTCTTCTTCTTTTTTTTTGCACAAAGGGAAGCGAGGTGTGGGAACTGAAATCTGGACTGCATATGGAAACCCTCAGCACGTTTATGTAAAAAGCGAGTGAAGGGAAATTTCCACTAAGTTTTTACTGCGGCTCCACGTCACTTTGCGTGTGAATAAGCGGCTTCTTCTCCTCTCAGGGTCAGACGCGCTGCTGCTTTGTCTAAAACTCTATCAAACTCATGCTGACGCGTTGATTTTCTGTGTTTTTTGTATATATAGTGCAGACGGGTGAGGACGAGGAGGAACTGGTACTAAGCGTGTCCCCCCCCCCCCCCCGAGAGAGAGGACTGTCCCATGTCCAAGGAGAGCGCGCGTCCGCCGGATGGGCCAGCGGCGGGGCCGGGACAGGGCCCTGAGCCGGAGACGAGACCCCTGCTGTCCACTGCACACGGTGAGACCATTACACGCACCGGTCAGGAACAGAAACGTGCAGAAACTTGGTATTCCTACTCAAATGCACTGATTTTGTGAGTTACTATTGGTAAAAAGAGCATTTTCTATGGGGAAAACACAAAATAATACATAAAAGTAACATCAATGTTCACTGGGTGTTATCTTTTTCTTTTATAGTTACCAATTAGAGACATTTTTATAATTTATGGTTTTATTAGCAAACAGAACATTCATTATTTTACATCAGTGCTAGTACATGGAGAAATATGAACATTTATCAGGCTGTCTTCTGTTGTATAATGATGCTATACATGAATGCATATATTATATAGGTTGATATTCACAAAAATGAACAGGGTAATGGGTTTACATCAGAAATATTACACACAGGAGTTGGTATTCCTACTCAAACGCACTGATTTTGTGAGTTACTATTGGTAAAAGGGACAGTACAAATACAGTATGTACATTTTCTATGGGGAAAACACAAAATAATACATAAACGTAGCAACAATGTTCACTGGATGTTTGTGTTATAGCTGCAAATTAGAGACATTTTTATCATTTAGGGTTTTATTAGCAAAAATTAAAGCATTCATTATTTTACATCAGTGCTAGTGTTATTAGCAAAATGCATGGAAAATATGAACATTTATCAGGCTGTCTTCTGCTGTATAATGATGCTATACATGAATGCATATATTATATAGGTTGCTATTCACTCAAATGAACAGGGTAATGGGTTTACATCAGAAATATTACACACAGGAGTTGGTTTTCCTACTCAAATGTACAGGTTTGTGAGTTACTACTGGTAAAAAGAAACAGTACAGACACAGTATGTTCACTTTCCATGGGGAAAACACAAATTAATATGTATAAGTAGGAACTGTTTACTGTTTAGTTAAAGAAGCTGCAGATTCAAGTCGTAACTGGAATCAGAAAGTATGGTGAGGCGCCAGGACGGGGCTGTGTACTTGTGTTCTTGTGTACTTGTGTACTTGTGTACTTGTGTTCTTGTGTACTTGTGTACTTGTATACTTGTGTACTGGCAGAAAACGCTGTGTCATCGGACTTGGGCTCACACACTCCAAAACTCTTCATTTATTTATATTTTTCTGCTCACGTCACAGATTAGCACAAGATGATTTGAAAGCTACACAAGCGATTTTAAACTGCAAATAACTAAACGTGACGCTTTGTAGTTTAGCCTTCTCAATTATATACATATATATTTGGCATTATTTCAATAACGATATTCAGACTGCGCCAACTTTTACCTGTAAACGTCTCGATTGAGGTTTATGCATCACGCCAAACACCGTAAAATGAACCTCAAAATGGCCGAAATATCAGTTTAACTTATTATTTGGAGGATTACACTAGCTAGCAGTCTCTTTTTCAGGTTGTTTTTAATCGTTTTTTACTAAATACGATGCGCTCGATACCTCAAAAACAACAATCGTGTTAATATCCATTTTTCAATAGTCTTCACTGTATCTCTCGTTGGTAAATGCGCCCTAATGTCGAGAGCTGCTCGTGTTTTTGCTTTGTTCCCCGCTTCTTCCGTCCGGATAAACGCTCTGATGACTATTAACAGCAACCACAGCCAATTATACTTTTTTAATTAACTTCCCAGTTGCCCCTCAGATTATCACATGTGGCATAAGCTTATATTCCACACCCTTTTCCCCATTTTTTTCTTCAAACAAGCAACGGACCGTTAACAATCCTATTTATACCGAGCGTCATTACGGCACTGTCAAAAAATAGCAAAGTAGGACAAAGTAAGCAATCAGCGCGGCTGCCGGAGTGCCAATGGATTTTCAGTGGCCCTTCAAAGGCGCTCGTGTCGTTAAGACGGTCCCTCCGATGCTCTCCGGGGGCACGAGGATGTTTCTGAGGAGAGAGCGGTTTATTTCTAAGTGAAAAACACCGCGATGCGACTCGGGGGAGAGTGCCGTATCCGACCAGGGTCCCGACGTTCCCGCTGGCCGTCCCGTCGACCGCTCACCGACGCGACGTGCACCACTTTGGGGCGAGAGGCCGGCGAGGTGACAAGATGCCGGGTGTTGGTGTGAAAATCAGCTAGTTTTGTGATCGAAGGATTGTTAAGTTGTGTGTACATGGGTTCCAGAGCGTGTTATGAACTGGGAAAAGTTGTTTTATGACTGAAATTGAACAGTAATTCTGTGAAAATTGCGTGGAAATTGCATGTATTTGATGAAAACATTAAATTTGTCCATAAATGTGCTACACCAAGTCCACAAACAGCTTCAGTTCAGCTTCAACTAAACTCAAATGTGGTAAACAGCTTTTCATTACGTGACTTTTGCGTGCCAAACAATAATCGATTCATCAAAAAAATAAACACTAGACTAGTTGATTTAGAAAAATGTGTTAGTTGCAGCCTAAAATCCGTAAAACTAATTTAATTCAACCTACTCTGTTGCTGTCATATTGAAATTGATTAAGGTTTTGTGGGGTTACTTGTTTTGTTTTGTTTGATTAATTTACCTTTTATTTTAGGGCTGAAAAAGATTATTGAGAAAAAAATATTGAGAACGTCTAATCTGGACTGTAAACAGACTCCAAAACCTGCTGTTTATGATGAAGCAAGAATGACATCTTAATGACTCAAAAACATTTAGTGTTTGCAGTGGAAAAATTATTAGTCTTTAAGTTGTTACGTGTCAAGTTTTGTCCGTGTCTCATATTCAGGGGCTTTTTGCAAAGATAAATAAATTTACTGAAAACATATTTTTTACAGGAAAATATGTTCTTTCATTTTAGTTTCAGCCTCACGCGTTTTCTTTGCTCCGAAAACAGAATATGAAGTTTATGACAAAGCACTAACCCTAACCCTAACCCTAACCCTAACCCATTATTTATTATTATTATTAGATTTAGTCAAAGCCTCAACATCCACAGCCCTTTCTCAATCTAAACAACAAATCAATCAGAAGAAGAATCAGCGAAATGCTCATTAGCTGCAGCCCTATTTTACTTAATCGTGAGAGTCCCAATGAGATTAAAACCTGTTTTTCAAGGGAGTCCTGGCCATGATACCACAAAGTTCAACAACACACAAACAAAAACTGAAATAACGTGAACAAAATGAACAAAAAACTTTGCTCCTTGTTGAGTTTTGTCCTGTTGAAATGGTCCAAGGATTCTGGACTTTTCACCACAGCTGAGCACATCCCAAACACAGCATTCTGGGAGAAAAAAAACACAAAAAAGAATGACATGTCGCTTTCAGAGGAGTGCGACTCAAGTTCGGCTGAGTCATAGCTAAATGTTATTTCAAAGGGATAAGTTTAAGCAGGAATTTGGCACGAAACGGTGAATAAAACGACCGGCTGAACAAAGCGCTACTGTCGAATAACCAAAAAAGAGTGTTATTTTGAGGCGGACGCCGTACGGAGATGAGTGGAAGTGTCTCTCCTGCTTTTTGCGCAGCTATCAGGCTACAGCTTTGCTCACTAACTTTTTCCAATGCACATGAATGCCGCCTTTATGGCAGTAAAAAAAAAAAAAAAAAGAAGGGAGCTTGGCAGGTAGAGCACACCCGGGAGCGAGCGCGAGGAGAGAAAATGAGATCCAGATTCTGGCAGGCCTTTACCTGAACAGCCCGGGCCTCGTACTGTGCATTGTACTGTGTGTCAGACTGTTGAACAAACACATGAAACGCCACCAAAGCATCTCGCAGTCGCTCGGGGGGGAAATCATTGTCTTATCAAAGTTTGAGTTGACTATGTTGCAAATGTAACAGATTTTCACCCTCTAAAATCTTAGTGAAGTCTTGTTTTAAACTGTTTTCAGCTGTCCAAAGATACTCCTCACGTTCTCACATATTCTGAACATTATAGAAGTGATGTAGAAGCCCTTTTCTCAACTTTCAGAGGACAGAGCGAGTCAGGGGAAAGCTAACAACAACTAGCATGTTAACAACAACTAGCATGCCAACAATAACTAGTATGCTAACAACAACTAGCATGCCAACAACAACTAGCATGCTAACAACAACTAGCATGTTAACAACAACTAGCATGCCAACAACAACTAGCATGCTAACAACAACTAGCATGTTAACAACAACTAGCATGCCAACAATAACTAGTATGCTAACAACAACTAGCATGCCAACAACAACTAGCATGCTAACAACAACTAGCATGTTAACAACAACTAGCATGCCAACAACAACTAGCATGCCAACAATAACTAGTATGCTAACAACAACTAGCATGCCAACAACAACTAGCATGCTAACAACAACTAGCATGTTAACAACAACTAGCATGCCAACAACAACTAGCATGCTAACAACAACTAGCATGTTAACAACAACTAGCATGCCAACAATAACTAGTATGCTAACAACAACTAGCATGCCAACAACAACTAGCATGCTAACAACAACTAGCATGTTAACAACAACTAGCATGCCAACAACAACTAGCATGCCAACAATAACTAGTATGCTAACAACAACTAGCATGCCAACAACAACTAGCATGCTAACAACAACTAGCATGTTAACAACAACTAGCATGCCAACAACAACTAGCATGCTAACAACAACTAGCATGTTAACAACAACTAGCATGCTAACAACAACTAGCATGTTAACAACAACTAGCATGCCAACAACAACTAGCATGCTAACAACAACTAGCATGTTAACAATAACTAGCATGCCAACAATAACTAGTATGCTAACAACAACTAGCATGCCAACAACAACTAGCATGCTAACAACAACTAGCATGTTAACAACAACTAGCATGCCAACAACAACTAGCATGCTAACAACAACTAGCATGCCAATAACAACTAGCATGCTAACAACAACTAGCATGTTAACAATAACTAGCATGCCAACAATAACTAGTATGCTAACAACAACTAGCATGTTAACAACAACTAGCATGCCAACAACAACTAGCATGTTAACAACAACTAGCATGCCAACAACAACTAGCACGTTAACAACAACTAGGATGCTAACAACAACTAGCATGTTAACAACAACTAGCTTGCCAACAATAGCTAGTATGCTAACAACAACTAGCATGCCAACAACAACTAGCATGCTAACAACAACTAGCATGCTAACAACAACTAGTATGCTAACAACAACTAGAATGCCAACAACTAGTGTGCTAACAACAACTAGCATGCCAACAACAACTAGCATGCTAACAACAACTAGCATGTTAACAACAACTAGAATGCTAACAACAACTAGCATATTAACAACAACTAGGATGCTAACAACAACTAGCATGTTAACAACAACTAGCATGCCAACAATAACTAGTATGCCAACAACAACTAGTATGCTAACAACAACTAGCATGCTAAAAACGCACTTCCTGGAGATTATTAGGTTAATCGACAATTGTGATGATTTAGGTCACAATGTAATCAGAAGTACTAAAACATTATAATTGTGACTCTTTTCGAACAATAAGTCAGTTTTTCATTGTTAAAATATAAAGTATATATATATATATTTTTATTTTTAAATCTGGCTGTTTTGTCACATTTACAAACAAACGCCTTATTAACTATAATGGGCCCTTTTAACAAAACCGACTGGGCACTTCCTGTTGCCTTAAAACTGCGGCGCTCCACTTCCTGTTACATTCATTCCTTATGGGGAATTAGCAGAGTCTCGCTAAAATAAATAATTATTAATTAACACAACGCAAAGAGCGAGTTACAGATGGATAATCACAAGCAGCATGTTAATACTTCCACTGAATACTTCACCTGGAGATCTATATGTTTATAAAAGTAAGTGGTTTTGTCGCTAAGCTAATGCTAACATACAATGAATCTAATCAAAACTGTTAAAACAACTCCACAAGCTGAACTAACCTGTTTACAAAAACACTTTTATCAAGTTTGTCTGTTTTAAATTTATGTTAATGTATGTTACTCGCTCTCCGCCGTGAGATCTATTTTTATTTATTTGAGCGTGACTCGGCTAATTCCCACAGAGAATGAGCGCAAAAAGAAGTGAAGATCTGGACTTTTTAACCGCAACTGGAACTCGCCCATTGTGAAAAGCGCTACGTTTGGCGTGTATTTTGAGCGTACTTTAATCCTCCGCTGACATATAAGAAGTACAAACACGAAACTCTTTGTGTGGTTTTGTTGCTCATATCTAAATGTTCATGTTTATAAGACGTTTGGCTAATTGTCGACAATCGCGTGTGACCCTAGATGTTTCCGACATCGACTCAACTGGAAGAAGCCCGTCGTCACGGAAACCACTCTCAGAAGGTCATGTGACGGAGGAAAGGACCAATCACCGCGAGCCCATTAGAAGTAAGTTTAACAACCTGGGAAAACTGTGGGATTTCTGTGTTTTTTTACAGTAAGCAAACCACTACGGGCCGTTAAAACGTAGCGGGAGTGGTTACTGAGTACTACTACTACTTCTACTACTACTACTACTTCTACTACTACTTCTACTACTACTACTACTACTACTACTACTACCGAGTCATGTAGCGATTGACAAAGTGTGCAAGGTGTGTATTTGGGATTAGGAGCTTCTAATTTCAGCTTCCTTTTAACATTTTCCAGCTGTCGTGGTGCGTGTTGTCACACGAGAACACGCAAAGGACAGGCTGAGTTTACAGTTTAAAAAAAGACATCAACATGTTTTTGCCTTTCCTGTTAAATGGATGACTCATTAACCTAAAAAGATAAATATATTTAGAATTTTGTTATATATGTTTTGAATTGTGTTAAATATCTTTTGAGTTTTATTAAAAAGTATTCAAATATTATCACAGAATTGCAGATTTTTTAGGTCTTTAATTTTACTTCCTGGTTAGGATTGATGACATCACACCAGGAAATCACCCAGCAAACACTCGGCAAAAACTCGTCTAATGTCACAATTTCTTTAATTTGACAAATACAAAAAAATGAGTGTGACTTTATTCTGTTGAATTAATGTTAAGAAGGTCAAAAAAGTTGTTATTTTGTGTAAATTATGCATACAGTGTCCCTAGTGTGACGTCACTTCCTGTCATTTTCTACAGATTTTTCAACGTTTTATCCACAAATAACTGCTCGATTGGGGTAAAACTATAATTTATATGTACAACTGGTATAAATACGCAAGATAAAGTATAGAAACCTGTCATGGGCACTTTAAGGCCGATAATTGGGCCTATACTTGTTCACTCCTGTTCTACTAAACCTTTGATGATACTTTTTATTGCTATAGGCGACGTGCAATCTTGGCTTCTCTTGTGTTTTGGTTCGGCAAGAGAAATCTCCAATGAAACGGTTGTGAAAAAACACCTCGAAATGTTCGCAAAGAAAAGGACATTAGTTTCTTTATGTTTCTTTAAATGGAGACGAGTAAATATAAGTAAAACGCTGCATTACCATATTTTACAGACTCTAAGTAGCACCTTTTTTCATAGTTTGTCATACTCCGGAGCGACTTATATGTGATATTATTTGTTATTTTCACACTGACAACCACAAGAGGGCGCTCTAGGCTCTAAGCGACACAGACGAAGAATCAGCACTTCCTCTACCTCTGGAGTTTGTGGAGTTGTTTAGAAGTGACACAGAGGAAGAAGAATTCAATGGATTTAGTGATTTGGGGTAAAACTGATGCTTTGGTAAACTTGTTAGCATGTTCTTTATGCTATAGTTATCTGAATAACTGTTCATATGTTACGTTAACATACCAGACACTTACCACAGTTCTGTCTGTGCCTCATGTAGCTGAAGGTGTTAGCGTTAGCATACGTACACCTATTCACCATGTTCTCTCATCTGTTATTATTTTAAATTGCGTTTCAAGTTTAAAAGTCTGTTCTTGGTCTTGGATTTCATCAAATACATTTCCCCAAAAAATCCAACTTATACTCCAGTGCGACTTATATATGTTTTTTTCTTCTTTATGGAGCATTTTCTGGCTGGTGCGACTTATAGCGCGGAAAATACGGTACATTGATATTTTGCACTACGTTTTTATGCTTCTGTTGCTCCATAAAAGGGTTAAACGACTCGCTCCAAACAGCAGCTGATTGCTTCCATCAGTTTGTGGATTGCGTTTGAACTTGACGCAACAACTGCTTTTTGTTTGTTTCTCTGTTGTTAACTTTTCCAGACGGCGTTTCTTTCCTGGCTCTCCGTCGGTTTTGAAAGCCTCGCCAGTGGCTTGTTTACTGAACGACGATTTGGTTGCTAAAATGAAGCGTGCGTGTTTGAGGACGTCCCCCCCGTGGCTCCGCAGGTGTTTCTTCCGGAGGCGCGTCTTGTCTTTCATGCGAGCAGATACGGGCCTCCGCGATGACAGTTTTGTGTTGTTATTGATGTCGCCCGTCGCCGTTTACGCACACTTTTCCTGCTTCTATCGTTCGGCGGCGTCTGAGGGATTTATGATGATACAGAGATACGGAAGCTCGTGAAATATTCAACAAACCTAAGTGTAAAAGTGTGGCGTTTATTTTTGTGAGATTAAGTGGTATGAGGTGTAAGAGAAAATTGAATACGACTTGTGAAAACCGGCTGCAATGGCTGGTATTATGGATGTGCAATTACCGTATTTTCTGCACTATAAGGCGCACTTAAAAGCCTTTAATTTTCTCAAAAAACGACAGTGCGCCTTATATATGGATTAATTCTGGTTGTGCTTACTGACCTCAAGACAATTTTGTGTGGTACACGTTTTGTTTCACTTATTGCGCCTTATATATGAAAAATTTTCGAAAATATACCATTCATTGACAGTGCGCCTTATAGTGCGGAAAATACGTTAATCAAGAGCTCTAATCTTCAATGATAAACTTGGGATCTTTGCTCAGAAAAAGCATGTGGTTTGGTGTAGGTTAGTTTGTATTTTTATTTTTAATGGCAGTTTTTAAAAGTATGTCTTATTTATAATCAGGAAATGAACTCTGAAAGCCATTTTATTTGTTGTTGATAAGAGAAAATGAAATAGAATTGAAAATCGTGACTGATCAATAGGAAAAAACAAATATTATTGTTACTATTGGTGTTATATTTTGACATCCCTGACTGATATTTACTCTCCCTGTTAAAAAAGTAAAAAAAAGAAATTGAACACATTTTATTTTAATAGCTTAATGGACTTTATGGACACGTCTTGTCTTAAAATTGTTGAGCTCTTGTTTGTCTTGTACCCGATTTTGTTTTTCTCCAAAATCTGCGTTTCCCCAGTACAATACAGATATATTGTAAAAGCAGCTTCCAGGGTCAAAATGAGCCCGCAGTGCGCTGTCTGCACCTGATTACACAGCAATTTTACTTTCCGAAACCCAGGAAGTGTGCTGTTAGCAAGCTAGTTGTTATTTTCTAGCTTATCCGTGACAACATACGGCTTTTGAAAGTTGTGAAAGCGCTTACAGACTCCAATAATTACTTTGCTCGCAATATGTGAGAATGTGAGGAACACTGTATCACTACAAACTGTTTAAAAAAAATGAAAAAATAATAATAATCTAGTGCCTTTCAATAAACAAAAGGGATTTTACAGGTTGTTGTTGACATCCCTTAATTGTAAATGTGTCAAATGTGGAATGTTGTGATGAAAAACTACAGTATTATAATTATAATAGCTAAACATGTGCTTATTATGTGTCCTTAGCTCATATTTTTCACTTCTTAAGCCACACCGTTGTCATAATATGTCCTGGATATCCGCATAAGAAGGTAAACGAGTGAATAAAGCTGGTCTGTCGTCTGTGGAACGTATTTATGCCACGAGCCATAAATTTTGCTTACCATCCCAAACCATTTCCTCTCCAGGCATCTCGTAACATCCCTTGCCGACAGCGATAATTGAGCGTCTTCTTTAGCGCACAAACAGGAAATCAATAGGAAACCCTCCTCCTGCCTGAGTCGTGCCCCCCAGCGCTCTGGCTCTGAACCTGAGGGAGCGCTCGAGCCGAGAGTTGCACCACCAAAATAAATCCCGTCTAATGTTTCAATAATCCTGTTTTGACAAGCGCATTTCCTTACAAAGGGGTAAACATATAAAAAGTGTATGCGTAACTGTCCATTTTAAATTTCACCATTGACCAATTGTATAAAAACAACGAGTATAACGTAGGTTCGGCTTTCCCAGACCCGGTGGGGATGGATCATATCTTATTTATGATTATGTTGAGAAAAAAAACCCTCATTACGAGCGCCGTGAACAAACAACAGTCAATTCCTGACTTTTCTTTCATTCGCATTGTCTAAAAGATCATTTTATATCCAGTATGTGACCGTATGCCATACAAAACATAACATTTTACATTTAGGTTGATGATTTGGGGGCATAGATTGGTCTGGAAATACTATAATAATCCGGATTGTTCCTTTATAAATCCCTTTATTTGTGGAGATGACGTGTGTTTCCATCCGTTTTAAACAGTTTAAAAGTCTAAAAGCTTCAGCGTTCTCCAGATTTACACTGTAAAATACCTACAATGGGAACAATTGAATCCATGTCTTCTATGTAAGAATGCAAAGTACAAGTGACGAGTGATTTGACATGAGAAATAAAGGTGCTGTTTCATCAATAAGGCTTATTTAACTATTATTATGAGCCGATATTAACAGTAAAATGACAATATGACTTGTGAAACTGGGAATAATTAATCTGTGATATTATTCATTTTTACTTACAATAAAACTTTTTATACTCTAATGCCTGATAATCAACCTTCCATTAAATCATGCTACTTAAAGCTGCTTTGCCTGTAATGTTCCACAGTCTGGCATGAGCTGGTCATGTGTAAAGTGACGGGTCAGATCTGTGTCTAAGAGATCACTTTGTTTCCAGTATGTGACCATAGGCCATACAAAACATAACATTTTACATTTAGGTTCATGATTTGGGGGAATATATTGGTCTGGAAATACTTAATAATCCGGATTATTCCTTTGTAAATCCCTTTATTTGTGGAGAAGACGCGTTTCCTTCCGTTTTAAACAGTTTAAACGTCTAAAAGCTTCAGAGTCAGATTCTCCAGATTCACACTGTGGTTTCTTAGGGTCGGAGATCACATGAACTTTACCTGAACATAAATATGAACAAACTCCATTCTGATTCGAGCTCCTTTGGCTCTGTAATAAAACGAGACTGCGCTGCGAGTCGCCGTGAGAGAGAAAACGTCAATTTGATGAAAATGTCAGGCCCAATGTGCGCTCGAGATTGTACCAAAGTCGAAGTTGAGCGACTGCCCTTGACATAAGGTTGTGTTTAGTGGGCTTTTCCCGAGGGCTCGTTCCCACAGAGACGAGCCGAGTCTAGTGGGAGATCCAGAGATTCCTCCGGAGACCACGCTGAGCCCATATCTGCTCAAAACAGAGCCGCGAAATAAATTGGCATCAAAGAGCTTCAGTTTGCAGACTTTAATCGTCACATTATTCATTGGATTGTCGAAATAGTTGTTAGCGCTTCTGAGCTGGGTAAAGATGACCTTACAAGCGTCTTAAGAGCAGGTTTCTGTTTTTAATCTACTGCGAGAAGTGAAGAGACAGGAAAGTCAGGGAACGCTCTCTGTGGAGACAATATTCTGGCCTTTAGCGGCAAACTTGAGTGTTGAACTGAACTTCATAAGCGCAGCTTGGATATATCAATAACCCACGTGTTGTATAAAGTGTATTTCTAGTGTTAAATAAGGCATTATGCAGGGTGCAGAGGAGGTGGAGGGTTCAAATCCTCACCCGTAGCTAAAGATGATTGTGAATTGTGTCATTATAATTGTGTAATTACCCCAAGACCTTAAATGAGCATCGTCACTGACTGTTTTTAAATCTCTTTTAAAAACCTATTTTTTCAGACTTGCTTTTAACAGCTACTGAACCTGTGAAAGGACTGGAATTTTATGCCACTTTTATCTTGTCTCTTGCCTGTATTTTTGTATTTTCTGTGTGTCTGTTGTTGTCTGTTGTTTGCATTATCTTTAATCTCTTTTTCATTGTGAAGCACTTTGGATTTTAAATGTGCTATACCAGGCATGTCCAAACTATGGCCCGGGGGCCAAATGCGGCCCTCAGACTAATTTTTGATGGCCCTCCGGCTTCCTGCTGTTGGTCCAAACAACAAAAAGTAGTATTTTTACTGCAAAATTTGGAAACATTCAAGCATTGTGATGTTATACCAACTTAATATTAATGTTCCAAGTCTTATTAAAGGTGTGGAGGCGCATCCAAACAATATGTCGGTGTAATCCCTCATTCGTCCAGGCGTGTTCCATAGTAGAAAAAGCTTCAGTTGTAGTCATCTGGACTCAGTTTGAAAAAATAGACGTTTCGACTCTCATCCAAGAGTCATTGTCAATAAAAGAATTTAGATCGAGAACTCCGATATTAATACTGTTCTGTGGTAAGACCCGCCCATTGGGCGGAGCCTTCCTGAAGTAGAAAGAGTTGTTTGTTTCAACAGAAACTCCCCACTTGTATCTACCGAGCTAGCCTATTCAGAATTTTAATGGGCTATTAGAATCCTCTTTGTCTTTGTGAGACCCTGGCTCAACCACCCTGAGTACCTGATTAGCATCTAAATGTCCTGGTCCTGGTCCTCTACCTTTCCAGGGGTTCAGTAACCCATTATAAATAACAGGAAGATTAAACCTTAGCCCTCCATTTCTGTTTAAAGAAGGTCTTTCTTTTTTAACAAAAATAGCTTCCTTAACTCCTCTTTCAAACCATCTTTTCTCCCTGCTTAAAACCTTCACCTCACCGTCTTCAAACGAGTGTTTAGAGGCTTCAAGGTGGAGATGCACGGCACTCTGAGGTCCTGAACTTGTATTTCTTCTGTGCTGATAGAGCCTCTTGTGTAGAGGCTGTTTTGTTTCACCTATGTAACGTTCTTTACAGCTTTCTTCACTGCATTGGATCGAATAAACTACATTGCTCTGTTTTTGAGTCGGCAACTTGTCCTTAGGATGAATCAGTTTTTGTCTTAAAGTGTTTCCTGGTTTAAAATAAACAGGGACTTCGTGTTGTCTAAAAATTCTCTGCAGTTTTTCCGACAGTCCAGACACATAAGGGATAGAAACACCCTTCTTTCTCTGTTCAGTTTCCCTTTTGTCCTGCTTCTTGGTTCTCTTCACTCTGTTGAGAGCCCAAGCGGGGTAACCACAGGCCCTCTCAGCCTGTGGTTACCCCGCTTGGGCTCTCACCCTAAGGACAAGTTGCCGACTCAAAAACAGAGCAATGTAGTTTATTCGATCCAATGCAGTGAAGAAAGCTGTAAAGAACGTTACATAGGTGAGACGAAACAGCCTCTACACAAGAGGCTTTATCAGCACAGAAGAAATACTAGTTCAGGACCACAGAGCGCCGTGCATCTCCACCTTGAAGCCTCTAATCACTCGTTTGAAGACGGTGATGTGAAGGTTTTAAGCAGGGAGAAAAGATGGTTTGAAAGAGGAGTCAAGGAAGCTATTTTTGTTAAAAAAGAAAGACCTTCTTTAAACAGAAATGGAGGGCTAAGGTTTAATCTTCCTGTTATTTATAATGGGTTACTGAACCCCTGGAAAGGTAGAGGACATTCAGATGCTAATCAGGTACTCAGGGTGGTTGAGCCAGGGTCTCACAAAGACAAAGAGGTTTCTAATAGCCCATTAAGATTCTGAATAGGCTAGCTCGGTAGATACAAAGGGGAGTTTCTGTTGAAACAAACAACTCTTTCTACTTCAGGAAGGCTCCTCCCAATGGGCGGGTCTTACCACAGAACAGTATTAATATCAGAGTTCTCGACCTAAATTCTTTTATTGACAATGACTCTTGGATGAGAGTCGAAACGTCTATTTTTTCAAACTGAGTCCAGATGACTACAACTGAAGCTTTTTCTACTATGAGTCCAGATGACTACAACTGAAGCTTTTTCTACTATCCAAACAATATCAAATGCAAAACTTCACTTTAATAAGTAATAATTCGACATTGTCATGTTGTTTGTGGCCCTCTGCTCCGTATAAGTTTTAAAATGCGGCCCTCTGTGAAAAAGGTTTGGACATCCCTGTGCTTTACAAATAAAAATTACTTACTTACTAATTATTATTCCCAGAACTGCCGCTAGTTTGCCTTGCATCAATCTCCAAGTTCTTCAAAGTTGTTCAAAACCTTTTCACCTCGAACATTTGTCATCTATATGTGCAGATCGGTGATTGTTGTTATGCAAGATTCATAATCCTCGGCGCTTTGTCTGTGTAGAAATAATGTGTCTAAAGCGTAGCCCTATTATAAACCCAACCGTAATTTTCAAGTGATTACTTACCAGTGGGTCATGGAATCAAAAACGGTATAAATAGGGTGAAATGCTAGTGTTGGGGTTGATTAAAATGGCCATTGTAATTCTACCTCTGTTGTAATTATTTTCTCATTGTCTTGCCGCAGATAGATTTCATATGGGAAATTTCAAGTGGGTTAATTAGCATATTTTACCCGAAGTGCCCGGGCCTATTCAGCGTTAATTTTTTTGAAGATATTCAAAATACTTCAGTCCAATGATTAGATATGCATACCTCACTTCATAGGCTCTGCGCTTTCAAGAGCCTATGTCAGATAGCAGGAAGCACAGATCGCTGCAGACTCTAGTGCGCACTTTTACTTCACACAATTGCTCTGCTGAAAGTCTTTTGACCGTTTTTTTGTTTAATAAGCGGTTACTGTAAAATACCTACAATGGGAACAATTAAATCCATGTCTTGTATGTAAGAATGTAAAGTACAAGTGACGAGTAATTTGACATGAGAAATAAAGGTGCTGTTTCATCAATAAGGCTTATTTAACTATTATTATGAGCCAATATTAACAGTAAAATGACAATATGCAAGACTTGTGAAGCTGGGAATAATTTACCAACAACTTAATCTGTGATATTATTCATTTTTACTTACAATGCAACTACATCTTTTATATATTAATGCCTGATAATCAACCATACATTAAATCATGTCATTAAATCATTAAAGCTGCTTTGCCTGTAATAACTTATAGGAAGTTTAAAAAACACTCTTAATAGAAGAACTCTTATAAACAAAAACTCCTATAGACAAAACCTCTCATTTCTTAATAAGGAATGGAGTGGAAAAAATAAAGATAAAATAAAATAAAAACAGCGTAAGACAAAATAATACTACTAATAATGCTAAAGTAAACACTCTATTTACATCAGTTATATGCACATGAATTTGACATTATTGCGTGTGAGTACGACAGTAATTGCACATGAATATGACGGTATATATAAAAACGGTAATGTTCCACAGTATGGCATGAGCTGGTAATGTATAAAGTGACGGGTCAGATCTGTGGAGATTCGCCCTCGCTCACAGTAAAAGCAAACTGGATAGTGGCACGATACAAACTAAGCTTCTCGAGACCGATTTCGATACCAAAATGATGATGAAAAATGCTGTTTTTAGAGATTTTTTTTTAGACAATAGACTGACATTTTCAATACACAATTATAGTAACTTCTTGGAATAAAAAAATGTGTGCTTGCACTAGTTTTGATGAAGCTCAAGCTCATTTCATAACTGTTTTGTACTATACTTGCTCAAATGAGTATCTAATATTGAGTATCTTTTAGTTTTGACTAGTATTTGATTTACAATACTTTTAACACTCCTGATACTGCGGAATATTGCAGGCAAAGCAATAACAAGCACGCAGCGCACCTTCCACCTGTGCACATTTTAATTCACGTTTTCTTGTAGTATGACCCAAAAATGAAGCTTCTCGTGACGCCAAATGCTGATTGGGCTGCGAAATTAATTGCAATGACATCAAAATCGGCGGAATTTGAATGGACACAATTAGCAAATGTCAAAGGCAGCAGCGGTTTTGAAGCACCATCATTTCCTCCACAAACAACTAAAGAACTATAAGGTAAGCATAAAGAACACTTACCTTATAGTTTAGCTCTGTGCAAATGAAATACATGTGATTCTTTTATTAGTTTGTCAGTTTATAAGTCTATTTCAGTCTTGTCACAAACACAATCTGATCATTTCAAATCTAATCACGAAACATGTCAGGAAAATCACAATTGGATATTTCATTTTTACCCCCCCCCTCCCCCCAAAGTAACTCGACTCGATTTTGATTCTTCAACTCCAAATCCGTCACTATCTTTCACACACTAGTGAACGGAGACGCAAAAAAACCCCAAACCCAGGCAGTCGGAATGAGCGCGGCGCTGTGGGGATTACTTGGCCTCTAGCCGGGTTTTGGCACCGACATTAAGGTTAAAACCCTTTTCTATTACCCAAAGCGCTGTTGATGTTGCCCCCGCCGCTGCCCCTCCGCTGTTCGCAGGTTGAGCGGCTCAGAAAGGGGTCATTCTGACAGACCCCCCCCTGCTCGGCGATGGGTGACCGGGGAGGGGAGAGAGAGCCGGGGGGGAGAGCATCGGTAGCTCCAGACACACAGGCATCTAACGCCGACATCCCTCCCCTTCATCCCTCCTTCATCCCTCCCTTCACCTTCCCAGACTCCAGCTACAATCGATAGGGGTGTCTCCGCGTTTAAGAAGCCACTCAGGCCCTGTCCCGGAGGTTGATCTCCAGCTTAGGGCTCTGATTGGCACCGAGGACGAGTGAGCCACTGACCCACAGCTGTCCCATTAGCGCGGGGTTAATGCTCGGATTGATACGGGGGCAAATAAAGGAACTCGCGGTGCGGTGGTGGTGGTGGTGGGGGTTTGATAGACTGTCTTTACCCCGCTCCGACCCGCGGTGAGGCCGGGGGTTTTTGGCGTGACTTCAAATCTTTATCGTGAAGGGTTGAGTGGGGTTTGCAAGTGGGGCTTATTTCAATTGTTACCGTGTAGTGGGGGCCGGGACCCTACAGGGGGTCGTGAAACATGAGCTGGGGGGTCAGGAGATGACTTCAAGATATGATATTAAAATGATGACACTGTATTTTGATTGAAAACGGTCAGATTGATTGAAGTTTTGATCAGATAACACAATAAACAACTGAAATAAATACAATTAAACCTATTTTAAATGGTTTAAAAGTTGAAATTACTACAGAAATGTGTTTTCTGTGGGGGTCCCGAGTCGCTTTGATGGTTGTTTTGGGGGGTCCTGGCCTGAAAAGTTTGGGAACCCCTGGTGTAGATGCAATCGGCGTCTAAGGACACGCCCACTAACGGACCTCTGCAGGCAACAGTCAATTCATTTTAATGTGGAAGAGCTGCTTTATCACCCGCTATTCAACAATTCAACAACTACAAGAGCAAACAGTCTTTAATATATGAGGAGAAACACGTATCTCAGTTTTTTTCTTTTTGATACCATCTTTACTTTGTGTTAATACCAGTTTATTTGAGAGGAAATAGTTGGAATCATGTTTTTATTGCATTAAATTAGAGTTGGCGTTTGAAAACAATGTGATACAAAGAGTAAATTATAAGCTTTAGACTTTTTTTTAACAAATGTAACTTATTAAATTCATGTACATGGTGCCAAATACAGACACAATCTATCTGAAAATGTATTTGTTGAGGTTCATTTTATTGCTAATGGGCTCGTAAAATAACCAGAAAAGTGCTGAAAGAACCTATTTTGGAAGATTATTCTGAAAGCATTATACATTTATATTTTTGTTGTTGAGTTTTTTAATATTTACGAATGATTTAAAGTGTATCTATTACATACACTATACAGTACTTTATATTCTAATATTGTTCGCCTTCGTGACAGCAATGACCATGTTTAAGGAGACATATAATGCTCTTTTTTTCTTCTCTGGAACTTGATAGTAATAAAGTATAAAATATTTAAATCATCATTTTACATTTTGTTCATTGTTGAACTGGTAAATTGACTTCCTGTTCAAATCCGCAGACTCGATAAGCCCCGCCCCTTCATAATGACACGTCACCATAACAAATAGTGGATCGTCATTTACAGGTTTTTAGCTTTCATGTTAGAATCCCACATGTTTCATTAAGCATCTCCATCTGTCCAATATCACGACAGAGCGCGGGGATGTGGGCGGGGATAGGGGGTAGGTGAAAACAGGACTTTTCCGAGCACATGCAACTTAAAAATCTAAAATAACGCCGATGAAATGCTGTCGTAACAAGTCGTAAAAGCTCACTAAAGTTGATTTTGCACATTCTGCCCCCTTTAAACGGACACAATATTACGTTTGTCGGTTTGAAATCGAAGTTTGATCTCAGTGTTCTAGCAGAAAGGATGAACCACTGCTTTGACAAGGGGCTTATTGTGCTGGGCTTAACTGGGTCAGAACACAACTACTTTTTTGTTTTCAATCTTAGCGCTTTTCAGTGGCCAACGCATCATTTCAAATCCGAGGAAAGAACCGGATCGTCGCCGCGCTCACCATTCAAACATGGCGAGCACTAAAGCCGGCTTGTTCTAACCGTTCAGCTCGTAGTGGTTGTTTCTTAAGTCCGCATCTGCAGCGCATCTCTCTGTACGACTCGACCGGCGCGTGGCCAACCGCTGAATTTCCAAAAAACAAGCGACTTTCCCCGAGATTTCGAAGCCGGTGGAATCTCTGAGTCATCGACGTAACTGAAAATACCCCGACTTTGCGCCTCCCGCTCGCCCTCGTCCGCCGCTCGCCTCACTCTGTTGCTTTTTTTGCTTTTTGCGTGGCGAGTTGTCGTCGGTCGGCGCGGGGCGGAGCTCTTTTTTGGGAGAGTATAGAATCTGGCAGCTTCTCCTTCTCTGAGTCACGTCGTAATTGATCTTTCGAGCACGGGGCTAAAACCTCCGCAAGATGTGCTTGATTTTCAACGATCTAGCAGTCGCGGCACGCGCTCGTCCCATCGTGGATGTGAAGACGCCAAACCGATGAGAGGAAGTGGAAGTGCAGATTTGGCAAAACTAGTTGAAGTTGCAGTTTGTTTGTGGAATAGAGATTAAGCTCAAAGTGGTTTTTGATAAGGCTATTTGAGTATAGAACAAACGGCGATAAACAAAAATCGTTGTCGAGTGTCGGGCCGTAAGATGAATCGTAATCATAAGCACTTAAAAAATTGAGATTTTTCAATTCCACCATTTAGATATTATCTATATTATCTAAATAGATATTATCTAAATGGTGGAATTGAAAAATCTAAATTTTTTAAA
The DNA here is from genome assembly GCF_026437365.1 of Eucyclogobius newberryi. NCBI lineage: Eukaryota > Metazoa > Chordata > Actinopteri > Gobiiformes > Gobiidae > Eucyclogobius > Eucyclogobius newberryi. Next base: position 26,397,926 of record NW_027315834.1, read on the forward strand.
TGCCGCAATTTCCTCCACAAACAACAAAACGTCTTATTCTGCATAAACGCTGCCGGTTTAGATCCGTACACACATGTTCTGAGTCGTTTTGTCAATCCTCCAGTACAAAAAAAAAAAAACAGATCTCGCTTATTAAAACAGACAAGTTCTGCTCTATTATTAAGATTGTCTGGGTTATAACTGAAGTATTTGTTCAAAAACTGTCAAAAATATACCTGTACAGCAAGTATAAGCTTATTGTTCCTTCATCATATTTTGTGATTCATGTTTTAAAAGCTTTTCTGTAGATTTTGCGGCGCAGAACCAGTGCCAAATAATGTCCCTTTCATTCATAAACGGAGCAGTATGATTCACACCATTCAGCTGTAATCGACATTGTGCAAGAATAGAACAAAACAAACAGTAACACGATACAAGCTGCGAGTTGCCGAGTGACATTCTTCCAAAAGAAGCAAAGAAACAAAACCAAAAGCTAAATATGCTGTGCAAAACGTGCGTGAGCAGATGGAACCGTCCCGCTCTGAACGCCGCCCGATGTCGTACGTTCTGCCGCATTAGAAGCCTCAAATTAGTGGCGTGTTAAATTCCACACAGCAGTGAGCGGAGACTCGTGCTGCTCCAGAGTCTGCGGCTGTCCTCTGCACCTCATCGCTCATGTCTGACAAAACGGGAAATATCAATGGAAATATCAGCATTTTTAGACCCGACTAATCAGGAAATATGGGTTTGGATGCATTTTATAGCTCAAAATGTGGATTTGATCACATTTTATGCACATTAGTATCATTTTAATATGTAATTAAAAGGTGTTTGAAACTTCTGAGAGTTCACACGTCACTGCGATTGGTTGAATGGACCTGTCACTCACTCTGAGACTTACAGAGGCTGACCAATGGGAGGAGTGGGCGGGGAAAGTGTCTGTGTTTGAGTGTAGAGCTGCACAATTCTATACTTATCTTCATTTTGCCCAGCTCTATTGTTATTTGTTTTCGATTTTACAATATCTACAGAACGATGAATACAAAACAGTTCTTCATCCACGTTGATAATATGGTTTATTTGATGTCCACGTTGTATCTGGCCTTCTGCAGGGTTTTGATCGGCGAATCTCAAACATGACTAAAGTTTCTAAATTCAATTAAATCAGACTTATCCAAGTATTACAAGAGGTACCGGCACTGCAGTTTGAGAAGCACAGTAGATAAACATAATATGTATTACTGTTTTTTCCAGACTACCGTATTTTCTGGACTATAAGTCGCACTGGAGTATAAGTCGCACCAGCCAAAAAATGCATAATGGAGAAGAAAAAAAACATATATAAGTTGCACTGGAGTATGAAATAAGGTTGCAAATGTGAAAATAACAAATTATATCACATATAAGTCGCACCAGGGTGTAAGTATATAAGTATAAATATATAAGTCGTACCCCGGCCAAAACTATGAAAAAAGGTGCGACTTATAGTCCAGAAAATACGGTATAACTAGTATAAATCGCACCAGCCAAAAAATGCATAATAGAGAAGAAGAAACTGGAGTATGAAATGCGGTTGCAAGTGTGAAAATAACAAATAATATCACATATAAGTCGCACCGGAGTATAAGTATATAAGTGTAAATATAAGTCGCACTCCGGCCAAAACTATGAAATAAGGTGTGACTTATAGTCCAGAAAATACGGTTTAACTAGTTTAAATCGCACCAGCCAAAAAAAATTCATAATAAAGAAAAAAACAAGTCTCACTGGAGTACAAGTCGCATTTTTGGGTATGCATGTGATATAACGTGATATGCAGCTGCCAGTGTGAAAATAACGAATAATATCACATATAAGTCGCTCTGGAGTATAAGTATATAAGTATAAATATAAGTATACGTCGCACCCCGGCCAAAACTATGAAAAAAGGTGCGACTTATAGTCTGGAAAATACGGTACATTTAGTCTTATAAAGTGATCAATTATTATCTCTGCTATTTGAGCTACGGCTGCGCCAATAAACATCCGATAGTATCACATCAGTATAATTTAGCAAAGTAAATTTTGCTATTAAACAATTCTGACAAAAAACAACTTGATATGTTCGCGGTTCATTCACGATGTGCAGAGCGTGTTCACTACAGCACAGCCTCTCGCTGTCAAATCAGGCTCTTTTCTTTCAAGTTGCCGTTGCCACCGCAAAATGTAATTAAGCAGAACAAGGTCCGAGGGGGTTATTTTTCCACTCAATCAGCAGCAAATTTCGAAATGACTAAATCCCTTACGCCCGACTCCCCATCCATCAGGAGGAGGGAGTGTTGGCGGCGGCGGAGGGGGTTGGAAAATAATATTAATCTGCGTCTTCAAGTATCACTTAAAGAAACCAAATATGGACGACTGTCTGAGAATTAGATGCGCTTAAGACACGCGTGATGGAGCTCTGTGACCCCGCCCCGCCCCGCCCTCCCCGAAGTCCACAAGTAAAATACACAATCATTTTTCACTTCCACTACTGTATTATGCTAAATTGACCACGTTATAACATTCTTCCCTCATCAAAAACATACCTGGAGTTGTTTTTAGCTCAATTTATGCTAGTTTCATGAATGTTATTCATTATACAATGAGTCCTCTCCCTTGAGCCTCAAAAAACACTCAGTTTCAAATTTCCCAGATCCGCGATGTCAACAGTAGAGATTCTAAGGTCTCCTGCTCTGTTTTTAAATCTACAAATCATGGCCGCTCATTACAACTGCATGCTTGTATTGGCTATTGACTATTTCTGTCATAGCAGGAGTAAGTATCCATGATCTAGGCCTTTGGCATGGGCCAGGGCACCCACATGTTTGGTCCAACAGTTAATAATAAGACCAATAATAATAATATTCCGATGCGAAAACAATGTATCCCATTTTTAAAATATCATAAACTATACATTTTCGGAAAGAAAAGCGCTTGCGCTTTCCTACCCCATGGTGTGGGTCAACCATGATGACAACCTTCATCCCTATATAAAGTGCTCTTTTAGTGCACACTTTTGCACGGGCTTCGCCCGTTTACAACGGTAATGTTCCATTTTCCTACTACTAATTAGTATGCACGGGGCGTGCGTGAGTGGAGGAGTGCGTTAGTGAGTGTTTGGAAGTGGGCGAGCGCCTTGCGCTGGATTTTGTGCGCACTTTTGCAGCCGTGCTTTGCACGGCCTTACGGGACTAATAGGCGTCTCAGCTTGTCGTGCTCGGGCCTAATAATTGAACATAAATAAAAACGATTGAAATCACGGGACAGCACGAGGGAGGTTTAGTCGGCCTGATAGGTGAACTTAAAGTAGATAATGTCCGGCCCAAATGAGGCGGTCCACAGTGTGATGGGACTTGACAGGTGGCGACAGCTTGTAGATTTGTGTTGCGCTTCGCCGAAACACGGCCCCACCGCAAACGTGAAGAGCTTGTCACTTTGGCTGATGAGGATCCAATATTGAAGCTAATTTAGCCATCGTCCCCGTGTCATCATCGTCGCCATCATCATCGTCGTGGTCGTGGCCATGTCTTCATCTTTATGTATGTCGTTACGGTTTGAACGCATGCAAATCACGGCGAGGACTGACAGGCCCAGGATTGCAGCGTGATGATCAGGGCAGTTTCAGATTTACTGGGACAAATGATATAGTATTTTGTGCGGGTTGAAAGCACGTTTCCTGCTCTTCGACCTCCTCGTGCTGCAAGGTCTAAGCTAACGGTTAAGTCGCTATGTCGTCTTGGGTTGTCGCTAACGATTACTTTGGTTGTCGACTTGTCAAACGGTCACTTCTGTTGAATATTGAGACTTTTGAAATACTTTTTTAACCAAATAAAGTCGAATTATGCTGACTGACGGCTTTTAGATAGAGAATATGTACAAAAAGTACGAATGTGTTTATTCTTTTTTTGACGTATGTGTTTTATATTCCGTATAGTACAGATAACGATTACAGTTATCAAAAGAAGATCACAGTTTCCTTATCATAGTTGAATAGCCATGATTAGTTGACTTATCGTTGCAGTCCTAATGCTGTCAATTTCACAAATCTGAAGTATTCATTGCCATATTTTGCCCTTTCTGAGTAGACAGTTTGACTATGGTAAACAGGTGAGCTATGTAGTCTCTGCTTTTACTGGTTTGAATAGGTATAATACAGTCCCAAGTGAACCTGAGTTGCCAGAGCCTAATGCTGCAGCTCAGGACAAATACACCTTGTTCTGCTTCTCAGTTTATGTTCAGGCCACGGCTCACGTTCAGCTCCTTTCCAGAATTCCAGACTCACTGAGCCGCAGAGGCCAAACTAGCTCGGGCTTCACGATTAGAGCGGGAGCTGGGCTTTAGGCGGTGACATTCAGATCCGAGGGAAGGACACAACGGAAGCTTTAAAACAACTGGATTCAGGCTTTGGAACTGGCAACGCAAATGAGAATCTAACACTTGTTCTACTTTCTGAAGGAGCTCGAGAACCAACTATGACGAATTTGACCGTCGCGTCCAATGTTTCCCTCGTATTTGAGGATAAAAGTCATGTTCAAGAAATACCGTATTTTCCGGAGTATAAGTCGCACTGGAGCCAAAAAATGCATAATAGAGAATTAAAAAACATATATAAGTCGCACTGGAGTATGAAATGCAGCTGCAAGTGTGAAAATAACAAATATTATCACATATAAGTCGCTCCGGAGTATAAGTATATAAGTATAAATATAAGTCGCACCAGCCAAAAAATGCATAATAGAGAAGAAAAAAACACATATAAGTCGCACTGGAGTCGCACCCCGGCCAAAACTATGAAAAAAGGTGCGATTTATCGTCCGGAAAATACGGTGCGTTTGCTGGTGTCAATAAACGATTTACAAAACTACAAATCAATCACAGTCACTGAAATGTGAGCGAACGTGCACCGTCTGAGTCAAATAAACAACTCAAATGGAAAAGTCTCAATTCAATTTACAAACGTTTTACCCGCCAATATCTAGATAATAACGACATCTTTAACCACTCCATCCACTTGTACTTTCTAAACAGTGACGTGGCGGGTACAGTACATATTCTGGCGCATCCTATTAGACAATAAAAGTCCTTGTGCCGGAGTTTGGAAGGTCAAACGGTAAACGAGGCTTTGATACGCCCAAGGAAAATTTCAATCAGAAGCATTTGTAATAACATTCATTGTACTTCTTCTGCTCGCTCGGCCCCGTCTCCCTCTCTGTGCCGCATAATTCCCCTGGTTTTGCGTCTATAAATATGGACAGGCGAGATGTATAATTTCTAATGAGAAAATATATCCCTTTGGATTGAAGGCCGGGGCTGCTGTTTGTTGGGGAGGAGAGATGACACCCCGGGCTGTTTTTGGCGGAGTCGCGGGGCCCCGGTTAAGAGCGGCCCCGCCTAGGTCATTGCACATTTCACAAATTAGCATTTCAATCATCCAGGTACACGGCCAGTCAAGCAGAAAATATACATGTTTTTCTAATTCGCGCCGCGTCAAGATAAACAATATAATGGTAGCGATGCTGAAAGGAGAAAAGGCAGCTATTTATCTTGTTTGAAAGCGTTGAAAGCGCCGCCGCCGCCACATTCACGCCACAACAAACCCAAACTCCTGCTTTTGTGTAATAGCGGTTATTAGCAGATGAACGGCGGATGCGTGTTTATTTGTCCGACGTGACGTGACATTTGAATAACCGTTCCGCTCCGTCTGACGGGCGTTCTAATAAGCCTGGGCAAACACCGGCCCGGGCGCTCCTCTCCTCCCGTCTCCTCCTCTCCGTCCTCATCTCGGGGGCATTAATATTAAAAAGCAGCGAGCTTCAGAGGCAAGCTTCGTGCTCTTTTTTTTTTCTTCGTCGAAGTCGGCTCGCAGTCCTGTACCTGCGACTGTAGAGGAGGCGCCGTGCAAATGAGGATCTCCTCGCTCGCCCCGTTTGACCTCTGCATTATATTTTCATGTCCGGGACGGTTTTAGATGCTTGTTTATACGGCTCTGATGCGGTTTTGACGCGCATGCATATTACCGCCGGCTTAGGGAGCTTCGCCGAGCTCTGACACGCGCACACACACACACACACACGCACACACACACACACACACACACACACACACACACACACTACACACACTACGGCTCCCTCTCCCTGTCTTTTGGGTGCAATTTCCGCTCCCTCCTCTAGGACCTATTTCCCTGACACAAACGGAGGTGTTTATGCGCCGCGTTTTACATAGCGCCCCCCCCCCCCGACGCGGTGGAACCCGGCGCCGTGGCCCCCTGTGTGGCGGCGGACGCTCAACGCGCGGTGACAAATGGCAATTATATTTGTGTGTTCTTCATGAATCCATCAAACACTGGCCTTTTAAAAGTGTTCCCCAGATATTTGAGGCTGTCAGCCACCGCGAGACACCGGGACCAAATTGGGATGCTGCTTAGACCGTCAAGAAGCACTCAGCCCCTAGTTTCCCCTGTGATGTGTGTGACAGCGTGTGTAGGGGGAAAGCATGTTTTATTCAACTACAAATGTACACCCGCAACAGTTGTTGATGGGCTGGAAATAGGGCGCTTACAAGTCCAATTCTGAGATGTGTACGCGTCCGGTTCCTGCAGCACACACGTGTTTTAATGCGACCTGTCAGGCTCAGTGATGTCCCGGCGCGAGCGTGGTGAGCCCCGGGCCGGCACAAACCCGCACAAACCCGCACCGGATAAAAATAAACCGATTGGAAGTTGTTCTGATCAGATGCGTTTTCGTGGCAGCGAGGTTTGTCACAATAGCGAACTCAGAAGTGTGATTGTCGGTGGGCGATGTTGACAAAAGTGTAATTATCGGATGGTGTTGTGTCAGTGCAAAAGAAATGTAGGAAAACATGTCTGTAAAGGTACGAGTCGAGTTAATTATCAGGCAAATGTGAAATGTCTGTCAAAGGAATCACAAAAGTTCAGACATATTACACTTAGTTGACAAGTTTACATAACTTTTTTCTTTCTTTTTTTCAACTTTTCCTTTTTAATTGTTTTTTTTTTTTAGTTTTTCTTTTTAGCATTCCCCTCCTATAAATGATAAAGTCAATATTCGAAACAACATTCACAATATTATTTAAAATTTGATCTATTGTCCACCCGTAATTGCCACTTTTAATGAGATTTTTGTTTCAGGATGAAATAATAAAATTGGCATCTTTACTTTGAGAACAATATAAAATGTAAAGATCGACCGATATGTTTTTATGCAATATGCTACTTTAAAGTTCTGCAATATTGATATTATTGCTGGATTTGAATATACATTTTGACACAATAATTTTAGTTGTATTAAAACAAATGCCTTGCCTTAATGTAAAACTCAAACTTTGTCAAAATTGAAACTTAGCAGAAACAAAATCTTTAAAAAATCAACCTTTTTCAATATATTTTATTAGGAAAAGACCTTTTTGTTATTACAATACATAATTCATTTGTTGCGATATTGATTATTGCATTAGCCATTATGTACTGTGCAGCCTTATTTAGAATTCAGAGGTATCAATGACCGATTTTGATAATTTCCCCCAAAATATGTAATTTAAATGTACTACAAACAAACTCAAGACAACAGTGTAGTCCTATTTTGTGCTGCCTCACACTAAAGCCTTAAAATAAAGTATTACGTGTATTTTTTGGTCGGACGACTCATGGAACTAGAATGGAGTTACGATAAATATACTTTCAATTGTTTTTAAATCACAGAATAGCACTTTTTTTTTTTAGATTTATCATTTCACTTCCTGTTTGTAATTGATGACATCACACAAGGAAATTACCCAGCAAACACTGGGCAAAAAATCATCTAATGTCACAATTTATTTTATATAACAAATACAAATATATTGGAGCAGTTTTATTTAGTTTTATTAATGTTTAAAGAGTCAAAAAATGTGTCTCTTTATGTAAATTGTGCATAAACTTTGACTGGAATGAGAAATGTTATGTCACTTCCTGTCATTTTATACAGTTTTTCCTAGTTTTCTCCACAAATACTTACTTGATTGGTGTAAAACTATAATGTATATGTACAACACATATAAATACACCAAAAAAATTCTAAATCGTAAAAATCTGTCATACCCCACTTATACCACAATACCGATAACTAAAGACTAAAAAAGCACAAATAATATCTGCCCACTACAGTATATCGGCCCAACATATTTATCATTCTCAAACAAAACGCACGCACTTGTAAATCACGTCTGGCATTTTTGCAGTTTCTATCCGGCGCACTCCAGTCAATTGATTATACAGTAAAAAGTGTTTCATTTTTATGAGAGCTGACTAATTCGGCTTTTCTCATTATTTCTTCATTTGTCTGGCGGTGGCCGTACACGTCTGTCACTGCCATCTCTGACAGTATCGTCATTATTATGATCAATGATTATGAATATTACCCCATTGTGACTATTCGTCTTTGTCAACGTGTTCATCAGGATAAAAATAAGCCTTGCAACAGCTCAGCCCATCCATACAGTGACGGCTACACTCCGTCTCCGGCGTCGTCCTCCTGAGTCACGGCCTCTGTCCTTCCCTTTAAGTACCGGTTTCCCATTCCTCCTGTTCCTGACTATTTATGCTAGTGAAGGCTACACTTCCACTGTAATTATGCCCTTCGATCCACGCTGGCCTTTTGGAGCACGATTGTAAAGCTTTGTGTGCATGTGTGGCCAAAAGGAAGACGCAGATGTTGCACGCTAGAAAAGACTTAGAGCGCATGTGGAAGCAAGTATCATAGCGAGGATAGTTCATGAACTTGTACTGTATAAAGGGGCGGTGACTAACGGTTATTTTAGTAGTACATTTAAATACATTATCAACCAAATAAAGGCTGATTTTAGTGACTTAAGGCATCTGAATAGGGAATATGTACGACTTAAGTGTATTATTGATGAAAAAAAGAAGAATTTACCGTATTTTCCGGACTATATGTCGCACTATAAGTATATAAGTATAAGTCGCACCCCGGCCAAAACAATGAAAATAGTCCGGAAAATACGGTGTTCTTTGATTGTTATTTTGATTCAATAATGTCACTGTTATTTAGTATTAAAGTATTTTAGAGTCTGCATTGTACAAATAACAATTAATTTGTATTTTTTTGTATTAAGGGGTGGGCAATATATCAAAATGTAGATACATTTGAATATCTTTTTTATTTTTTTATTTTTTAAGAGCTGATTAAAAAATAACAATTGAAAAAGTGATCTTGTAAACTTTCAAATAAGCATATAAGGGGATATTTCTGCACTTTTGTGATTTATTTCACAGACTATTCCCATTTGTCTATTAATCAAACCTCAACTAATACATTTAAAGACATATTTTAACACATTTCTGTCTGAATATCATTTTAAAAAACTCAAGATTCAGAATTTTTGTCAATTTTTCCCACCACTTTTACAATGATTAGTATTAGTATTTTATTGTTGACTGGTCACGACTAATCGCTGCGGCCCTTGTTTACTTTATATATTGTACAACCCCATTTGCCGGGATGATATAGTTTATAGATCTCCTTGTTAGTCGATGTCAGTCCCACCACACACGCTCATGGCGCGGCGTTTGTTTTTAAAGCTTAATCCAGGTCTGCTTTTAAATCACAGCATAATGAATTCGATCCGGTGGCGCCGCGTCTAATTCAAATGCCACGGCGCTCTGATCTCTTAAGTCTATATTTGTTTATCGAAGCCGCGTGCAGAAGAGTGAATGAAGAGAAGTGAGGGCTGCTGTGTTTTTAATTGCTTTGTTTTAGATCCTGGTCCACGTCGGGCGATCTCCCGGGGCGATGGGCTGAGAAAGACCCCCCGCACTAGCCCCCCGCTCCTCTCAGTTTCCTTGCGTTTGTTGTTTGAGCATCGACACACAGAAACTTAAAGCTTTTTCAGTTGTTTTTGCTAGTAATTCATGTATTTTTTAATTTTAGCAATTTTTCCAATGGACAATGGGCTGTATTAGAAAGGGCAGTTGGTAGAGTGCACTGAGGATGACGATTAAAGAGGGACAATTAGCAAACTGTCTCCTTGGCCATGATGCTGGAAAAAAAAAACCTTAGGTCATTTTATGTGGATTGTGGAAAAGAATGAAAATTATTACTATTGTCAGTAAAAAGTAAAAAAAAAAGACATTCTGCAATTTGGTTTTATACAGATAATGTTCAGAACTAGGCGACTTTCGATGGATTCTCTGCTAGTTTATTGTCGAAAAAGGTTGTATTTTTTAACTATTTATATCAATACTGTATTTGATATTAAGTAGGGATGGGTTATGTATTGATTCCAGTAACGGGTGATACCGGAAGATCAATATTTGAATAGATGAGCAATGAGGTTAAAGTAGGGTGACCAGGCATCTCTTTTTACCCGGGACAGTCCCAGTTTTGAGCCCTGTGTCCCATGTCCCAGCAGATGTATCCAAAACCATTGATGTGTCCCAGTTTTATACAAGACATGTTCCAGTTGTCCCAGTTTTTGACCACTTTGAGACCCACCAACAGTAAAGAATGGAATATATTGTTGTTTCTTTAGCCAAAATAAAGAAATCTGGCTTTAGAATAACAAAAAAACACTCATTTCCACTGATTGAAGACTCTCAGATTACAATATACTGTAACGTACATAATGACCTGCACTTTTTACAATTTTACCAGTGTGTCGCCCAGTTTTGAAACATGAAAACAGAACTTTAAACATTAATTTTAAACACTTTACAGCTCCACATGTATTCCTCACTTTCCTAATGCATTCCCAGCCTCCTAAATATTGACCACGATATAGTTTATCAGCACTTTTCACAAGCCCAGATTGAGTTTTTCCATCGCGGGTAAAGCTAACAAACGTTAGCATGCTAATGCCGCAATTCCTGCTTCTCAGAGAATAAAACCCTTTAAATGTAGATGCAGAGAAAGCACTCTGGTCTCATTTTCACCCATATAGATGCTTTAACAATGCATCTGTACCGGGGCAAAACTGATTTGACTTTATTACATGCACAAACTACTTCTGTTTTTTTTTCGGCCAATGGGCTTTATCGGACGGGACAGCTGAGCGTAAAAAAGGGATGAAAGATGCAGGATATTTGTAAATTGAGCCGGGATTCGAACTCTGTCGCGGGTGATGCCGCCGTAACCACTAGACCACCGGGCAGCACAAACTAGTTCTGTTTTTCAGAAAAAGAGTAAAAATCAAGTACAGCGCCTTTAACAGTGCCTGTCTGCATACACGATCACGGCAAAAATAATGAATCCCAGTTTTACTAAAGTGAAAAGTCCATTTGTGAGCTTTACTTTCATTTAAGGTAGATGTGTGGGCCTTGCTAAGGATTTTAAAAGCTTTTATATCGGAAAGTATCGGTTATCATACAGGGAAGCATGGAATAATGGATACCAGCATCATCTAAAAAAATCGGACCGTGCCAAATATCAAGACTTTTGGATCAACCATGTCGAACCTCTTGGTCGTGACAAACTAGTTTCCATAGTTTACTTACACTTACACAAACCACATCAAAATCGGGACTAAAGCAGAACCAAACCTGAACTGCACCAGGACCAAAACATCAGCGCTAAACCGGGATCAAAGCAGGACCACACCAAGACAACTGAGCAGCTTTTGACTCCATTTTCTACTGATTACACCTTTCTTTGTTCTTTATAATAGCCTTCCAAAAACCACGTCAGTACTCTTCTAACTCCTCGGTACATTTATCAAGCTTTCCCCATCTGTTTAACGTATGTATATATATATATATATATATATATATATATATATATATATATATATATATATATATATATATATATATATATATATATATATATATATATATAAAAATATGTATTGCAAAAGTATGCCGAATAGCTACGGTTAACAGAGTCAGACTTTAAAAAGAATGAATAATTCAAATCTAAAGGTTGCTCATGCAGTGGCGGCGCTTGCAGGAGCCGGGGCTGTGATCTGGAGTGAAGGTAATGTCGGGGAGTCCCAGTAGAGCTGAATTTGCAGGTGCTCGTCTCGGGGAAATGCCACCTCCTTTTCCTCACTCACTTCTCCCTTATCAGACAGGTCGCTGCTGTCTCCGAGCGTCTGTGGCTGTCAAAAAGACTAGTTCGGGCCATCTCCGAGCTTCAACAGAGGAGAAGATCATTACGGCGGCAGACAGCAGCGGTTTTGTATGTGCACACTATCACAGGATCCACTTCTCTCTTCTCTCTGCATTAATCTGCCGTTCCCCGGTTCTTAACTCACCTCCGTCGCTCGCGCCTTTTCCACAAACGCGACTGCCGCCTACGGGGTCGGATTTCTTGTTTCTCTCGTCTCAGTGCGTTCAGTCGTTCCCCCGATTGAAACGTTCGCCGCGTAATCGATATTCGTGACGAGACAGGATTTGCTGAGGATGATTTTGTTTCCAGGTTCACTTTGTGCGAACAGAGCGCCGACTTACACGTGTGGAGTGACGGCGAAGGCGCAGACGAAAGTTTAAAAGTCTAAAAAAAGTAAACGGTTTTCTTTCTTTCGCAGCTCAGCCTCGATCCGACTCCCAGCCGTCGACGGGAGCCGCTCAGAGAGATGAGAGCGGGGACAACACGACCGCCTTGAGCAACGGCAACAGGGTCCACGCCGGGGTCCACTCTGGGGTCCACGCCGGGGCGGGGGGCGGGCGTCCGTGCAACTGCGGCAACGACGTCGGGCGGAACGGCAAGGCGTCGGGGCCCCGGACGGCGATGGTCCACTCCTCGACCATGACGGAGCAGCCCCGGCCCGCCACCTCCTCCGGGTCCGTGTCCCAAAAGATGCAGAGGAAGCTCCGGTCCAGCCTGTCGGTCAACAGTGACAGCAGCCGCCGCAGTAAGGGCAGTTCCACCAGCTCGACCAAGCCGCCTCTGCCCGAAGGTACGCCAGGGCACAGTACAGCCGGAGACACATACAAGCAGAAAAACAAGCACACAAACCAGCAATGGACATAAAAACAAGACAGTAAAAGTACCAAGAAACATTTTGGCGCTGCGAAATAAGCAAACGAAACAAGAAGCACGTTCACCCTGCCCAACATTGTCCACATTATTGAATCCTTCCACTCTTTCAAAATGGGCCCTGCAGGCACAGTTTGTAACTTGAGCAGGTCACATGGTAACCGGCCTTGCATAAAGTCCAGCACTTTCCGCTAAATCGGAGAAACCAAATGCTAGTCCCACAGAGCAGTGCTTTTCAATCGTTCTTGAGCATTCACAGAGCACGTTTAGTGTTGAAAAGATTACGCAGCGAGCCAGCTGCTAAAATGTGACCTGTCTTTTGGGCAAACGTGTATTTATACAGGGGAAAACAGTAAAGCAGGCATGTCCAAACTGCGGCCCTGGGGCCAATTTTTGTTGGCCCTCTACTTCCTGCCAAGTTGGTCCAAACAGTACTTTTTACTGTAAAATTTGAAAAAAATTCTTGATGTTGTACCAACCTAATATTCATGTTCCGAGTATTATTAAAAGGTGTGGAGGTGCATTGAAACTATGTCAAATGCAAAATTTCCATTGATTCACTTTGTCCTTCAACAAATTTGACAAAGTTGGGTTGTTTGTGGCCCCTGCTCTGTGTAAGTTTCAAAATGTGTCCCTCTGTGAAAAATGTTTGGACACCCCTGCAGTAAAGAGTCGTGCTCCCGGTAACACAAGGGTTATGACACAATTACAGTGTCGAATAAATACAATCAAACACAAACAATCACATCAAGCCATGTACATTTGTCAATTAATACGGTTTTCAAAAGACATTTGAAATGATCAACAGAAGGAAGTTTGCAAAGTTCAACAATACTTTGCATGTTTTTCCACCTGTATGGATAAAATGAAAAGTTAATTTGACCTAATTGTGTCTAGAATAAAGTGCAGAACTGTATTTTTCCACGTGTTTCCTGCCAAACAGGCTGAAACTCAACACCTGGGCGCACATAAAAGCACCTGTGGCACTTTGACCTGTCCAGCATGGATCATTCCTGTTTGTTAGTCACGACACTGACATCTGCATAGAAGGCTTATTATAGTCTGACACTTTGTACGAAGCTCTGGAATTGAAAAGCAATTTAGAAACCATATAGCTCTTTCTCCAAAATCATGCATTTCATTTGTAGCATATTGATAATACAAGCCCACCTTCTCTCACCTTTTAATGACGAGAGAGCGCGACCTCTCGTTTTCATCGTTCCTGTCAGGCGTCCGGCATCTCGCGCGGCTCCCGGGGCTTTTATTTGCCTTAACAACAAGTCAAATGGAGTGTTTGCGATGCAGGGAGGCCGTCACATTGTCAGGTGCGAGGCCGTTGGCGAGTCCAGTAATGAAGGTGGTCGGCCGGGCTCTCTGCATTCAGGAGATAGGTGTGACCATCTAACGAGTCCGCCGAGCACAGGGGGCCCATTAAAAGTCCTGTTGGGCCCCTGAGTGCCCCTCACACCTCCGCGGGCCCTCTCTGACGTGCTTACATCCCGTCAGTATCATTAACGCCGCCTCGGCATCTGTTTTGGCGGAGATGCCTGCGATGATCTGTTGTTCGTTCCTGGTGATACTTCAGAGAGTCTGTTTTTGCTTCTCATTCTTAGTGAAAATGTGGCGCGCTACGTTGCTATACGTAAAGCTTAACTCGAGTTTGAAATATGCACGTCGAGCTGTACGCAAAAAAAAACAGAGTGGCCGCGCTAATATTCCAGACACGTTGTTTGCGACGTCTTAATTCGTAAAGAACAGAGGAAGCGAGAGTGCAAAAACAACTGCTCAACAAGTCCCTCTCATTACGGCTTTTGTCTTCCTATTTGCAGACAGCACCTCTCCAAATCAATATGTTCACTCTCAACTGTTTATTTCCCCCCGGAAAACAGGCAAGCTGTTGTGTTTGAATGTTTACATGGATTAACATAATCTGTTTGCCTGTGAAATTAGCCTCCTAAACAGCCCCTGAACACTGGAAATAAAAGGCATAAGCTAGCAGGGGTTAGCTCAGGGGACTGGGCCGATCCCTGTGTTTCTTGGCACACGCTGCTGGCACCAGAGCCAGGCTGTGATAACACCCGGCTGCTTTGTTTTAATTGTGTGTAATCACATTCAGCCGCGACGTAAACTACAGAGCAAATACACAATTATCCTTCTCTAATAATGAACTTGGCGCTTCTGGCTTGAGTTTCTCCTCGTTGATTATGCGGCGCTCTGACGGTGCATGGAGTGGACCTCACTGCAGTCCACTGACCAGACTCTGTATGCGCCCTGACCACTTCCTTGGCCACCAAGGCTTTGCCTGATCAATCTCTCTGTGCGTTGATGTCTAGCTGTCTTGCACTTCCTCTTCTCTTTGTGAGTTTGACTGTTTTGCACAGCTTGCTGCTCTGAGGCCCATCCAGCTTGTTTTGTGTCATGCTGCTCTCTTTTTTTGATGTTAGCTTTCCAGATGTCTCAAACTATTTCCTCAGAGGCGCCGGACTGTTTTTGGCCCTGGATATTGTGGACTTCATAGTGGCGCTGACATTAAACAGCAGCAGTGTCAGCCGCTCGCCTGTCTGCTGCTTGGATTCACCCTGTCTCTCCTTCTGTACATCTGTCCGTCCGCTGCTCTCTGTTTTCCTGAAGATGTGCCTGGTGTCCATCTCTCTTGTGTACAGTGTACTGCCCCCCCGCTCCTCTCCTTCTCTCTCTCGGCTTCTCTAAGATCCACTGTAATCACTGGTGTTGAATTATACATCCAAGTGAATAGCAGAGCCGGCCAGCTGCTGTTTAATGCCTATGGTCTGTGTTTAGATGGTGTTGGCAGCCGACTGTAACATTGTGAATGCTGCCATGGCTATGCCCTCTGGGCCCTCAAAGTTTGTTATTCTGAACTTTGAGGTTTTGTGCTCGGAGCTGCCGGGGCACTGTTCATTATTCCCATTGGCATTTTGTAGACGTTCAGATGGCGGTATACACAGCAGAAACAGAGTGAAGTTTTTCGCCATCTTGAAACATCTCCTAATGCAGGGTCAGTGTGATCTGACTGAGATGCTGAGGAAGTGGGATTCATTGTAATGCATCCCCCGTCACCGGCGTTACGGCCTCCGATAAGGATAATAAGATGCATTCAAACTTGAGGCAGGAGGCGCACACTGTAGCTCGTTTCATGTTCCATATCTATCTTGTTTGTATCACAGGCAGCGAGTGCTTCTGGTCAGCGCCGCAGCCCTGAGCATTGAAGAAGCAGCGGAGAAAAAAAAAGTGCTCTACTTTGATTAATCAAACATGAGCATCCTGCGGTCGTCGGCCCGCTTTAGCACGCCGTCCTCCAGCTCGCCTCCTTCACTTTCCCTCCAACCCAATCAGTAACAGCCCCGTCTGACAGCTCCAGATGGGCTGATGAAAGTTATGCAAATGCTCCCTGTTTGTAATGCTATTTTTCTGCATCCGTCCACGCCGTGTTTTTCACGCGCAGACCAGTGGCAGGAACTTGGAGAGGATTAAAGGAGACGCGCTGGCTCCAAGAGAGAGGCTCAGGATCGAGTTAACCAGCGCTTTCGTGTCTGAGATTTGCCAATACGACTACGGCTATTCGAATTGTGATTTCAGTTTCATTGTGATTCATCTTCAGCGCGCACAGTGTAACTTTTAATATTTTCACATCAAACTTGTCGGTTTCCATGGAGACAAGCACGTCTCCAGGCCGAGTTACGGGTCAGGTTTGCGTAGAGGCGAGCCCACTCACAGTCACACAGTTTGAATACATGGTTTTGCTGCGATATCAACGTTATTGGAATATTTGAACATATTTTGTGACTATTCATTCTTTCAGTTTTATCGTGTCAAAAATGTCCATGTCTGAATGTATTAGTCTAACTGCAAAATATAAACTTAACCAAAACAGAGGCTAAATCAAGGCTAATTTGTACTGATTAAGAAAAATGAACAATTTTCATTTGCATCTGTCAGACTGAACTTCTTGGTGTTATTGTAATATTACGATCTGTACTTTCGCTTAATATTGTGCTCCCTGTTTTTCAATGTATTTTTGAGCTTTAAAAGACATGTAAGTGAGTAAATGTAAGATATATAAGTTATAAGATAAGATAAGATCCTTTATTGTCCACACATGGGGAAATTTCATTGATACAACGCAGTAGATACAGAGGAAAAGGACACATAACAGATTATAGGAAGTTTAAAAAACACTCTTAATAGAAGAACTCTTATAAACAAAAACTCTTATAGACAAATCCTCCCATTTCCCAAAAAGGGATGGAAGGGAAAAATTAGGATGTCCGCCGGGATAACGTGACGATCTCCGGGTAAGACGATGGTTCTCAGCAGTTTCATGAGTTCCTCCTTTGTATAAACGCGAACCGGCGCCGTTACGTACGGCGGCGGTGGGGCCAGGGGGCGCGGTGGGGCTAGCTCGGACCTATCGCACATCACGACGACACAACGAAAAACACTCATTAAATATATTGTGGAACATTCCAGGCAAAGCAATAAGATCTCCATGGAGACAAGCAGGTGGCAAACCCCCCATCAGGGGGGTGCGACTTATACTTGATATTATTTGCTATTTTCACACTGACAACCACAAGAGGGCGCTCTAGGCTCTGAGCGACGCAGAAGAAGAATCTGCACTTCCTCTGGAGTTTGTGGAGTTGTTTAGAAGTGACACAGAGGAAGAAGAATTCAATGGATTTAGTGATTTGGGGTAAAACTGATGCTTTGGTAAACTTGTTAGCATGTTCTTTATGCTATAGTTATCTGAATAACTGTTAATATGTTACGTTAACATACCAGACACTTACCACAGTTCAGTCTGTGCGTCATGTAGCTGAAGGTGTTAGCGTTAGCATACGTACACCTATTCACCATGTTCTCTAATCTGTTATTATTTTAAACTGCATTTCAAGATTAAATGTTCTTGGTCCTGGATTTTATCAAATACATTTCCCCAAAAAATGCGACTTGTATATGTTTTTTTTCCCCTCTATTCTTTATTTTTTGGCTGATGCGACTTGTGTTTTCAGTCAAACTGTTTGGACAAAGCAAATTCACATTCCGTGCCGTGTCCCACAGACGGAGAGTGGGGAGGTCAGACGTTAATGTGCGGCGTGAGTCTCCGAAGTATTAAGCCCCCATTTGCCAGAGACACTGTCGGACTGCGTCTAATCATTTTAGTGCGATGGTGCCGGCAGTTTGCATGATAATGTCACAATTATTCAACATGCTGCTAATCACTGCAACAGGACAGGGATCAGCGCATTGAATGTCTCTCATTTCACTTTACCCCCCGCATGCACTCACCGCAACTGCCCTTTTTGTAGATAATTATATTTTAGAAACACTTCTGATGTTGTTTGTTTTTTGTGTACGGTATTCTTTTTGTAGTATTTTTTAATTCGATATAAATACAGATTATTATTATTATTATTAATATATTGTGATTTGTTCGGAGTTAAACAAATTTACTGTGTTTTTAGTGGATTCAATTTTATTACCGTATTTTCCGGACTATAAGCCGCACCTTTTTTCAGAGTTTTGGCCGGGGTGCGACTTGTACTTATATTTATACTTATATACTTATACTCCGAAGCGACTTATGATATTATTTTTCACACTTGCAACTGCATTTCATACTCCAGTGTGACTTATATATGTTTTTTTCTTCTCTGTTATGCATTTTTGGGCTGGTGCGACTTATACTCTGGTGCGACTTATAGGCGGGAAAATACGGTACTTAAATATCCCCTACGTTTTTTATTGTTTTATTATAATACACACAAAAACTAAATAAGACTAAACAGAACAGAACACATATGCACACAGAAATATGACAAAAACAAACAAAGTAGAACGTCAGTCTGTCACTTTTTGTCTTGTTTGTCCAAGTGTCTTTGTCCATTTTCAAATTCAGTGCAAAAGTTAGTCTTTTTATGAAATTATAAATGTTATTTCAGTCCAGTCCTTGAGCGTCGGCTCCGTCCTCTTCATCCATTTCCTTTTTTTTTTTTGCTGCAGCCAAAAGTACATCCTCAGGCATCTATCTTTTGTTTCCATTGCTTGAGTTTTACATCCAGTGTCTCTTTCATCTCAGCCCAGTACTTTTAATACTTTCAGAACACATGATAGTGATGAGCCACTTCACAGCCACAGATTCCAGATTCCAACAATTAGTACTTTCCTGTGAATAATGTGCACTTTAACATGATGTTATAAAATATATATGATATACTTTTCCAAATAATTCCTCCCAAATATGATTCTGTGGTCCTCTATTGGGATGTGCATGTATGTTCCCATTCTTCATCAGTTCTAATACAATTTCCAAAATGAGTAATGTATAGAATAGTATATTGTTAGCATTTTCTCCGACAAATATTGCAATTATGATTAGATTTGATTAGATTTGAAATACAAATTGTAAACAACTCCAGGAGCATTAACATTTGAGAGGACTGAAAAATGAACTCAAAACCCTGAAAAAGAGATTCTACTGGAGTGGGTCTTTCCTGTTACATAAAGGTCAATGAAAGTCACATGTCGAGATCACATGGATTTCAGAAGTGGAGGATTCCAAGTATATATATCCACAAAAATGAACGTCTCAATATATTTTGGATTATTGGCAGTAATTTAACATAATTTGAATGGACCATAAAATTACCACAAAAGTGCAGAAATATCACCTTATACCCTTTATTATGTTTCTGTCTCTTTTTGAGGTAATTTAGCACATCTCCAAAACAACTATTGTGATATTTTACAATATTGCAGTCTTTTTTATTTAATAATGGCACATACTTAAATTGTGATTTAAATAAAAAATCTCTATAAGTATGAATAATTTCGCTTTTATTGAGACTAACAAACAATAACGACATATATATATATATATATATATATGTATTTTTTTAATAATAAAAATATACATACAATCAATAATGGAAATAAAATCAATAATTGAAATAAAATCAATAATTGATATACAAATAAAATAAATAAAAAAATAAATAAAATAAAAAAATAAATAAAATAAATAAAATAAATAAAATAAATAAAATAAATAAAATAAATAAAATAAATAAAATAAATAAAATAAATAAAATAAATAATAATAAATAAAGGGGTGCACGGTGGCAAATGCGGTTAGCGCTCTTGCCTCCCAAGAAGGAGATCATGGGTTCGATTCCTGGACCAGACCAACATCACATGATCTCTCTGGGTGGAGTTTGCATGTTCTCCCCGTGTTACCGTGGGTTCTCTCCGGGTTCTCCGGCTTCCTCCCACCGTCCAAAGACATGTATGTGTCAGGCAAAATTGGTGACTCTAAATTGGCCCTAGTGAATGAATGTGAGAGTGAACTGTCTGTAATGTCTATGTCTCTGTGTTGGCCCTGCGACAAGTTGGCCACTGTCCAGGGTGTACCCCGCCTAAGGCCCGAAGTCACTGGGATAGGCTCCAGTCACCCGCGACCCCGAAAGGGAACAAGCGGTAGAAAATGGATGGATGGAAAATAAATAAAATAAATAAAATAAATAAAATAAATAAAATACAATAAAATAAATAAAATACAATAAAATAAATACATACAATACAATAAATACAACAACATAAAATGGGTAAATGGTGGTGAAGGATAGGGGTACTCTGAACTGTACCCCTATCCTATATTGTACATGGTAAATTGTAACAACTTCTTCTTTGGTGTTGTGAACGTCTGTGTTGTTGTTGTGTGTGCAGACTGCTGCGTGCACTGCATCCTGGCCTGCCTGTTCTGTGAGTTCCTGACCCTGTGTAACATGGTGGTGACTCAGGCGTCCTGCGGCACGTGCACCTCGGAGGCGTGCTGCTGCTGCTGCGCCGGCGACGAGCTGGGCGACGACTGTAACTGCCCCTGTGACATGGACTGTGGCATCATGGACGCCTGCTGCGAGTCGTCCGACTGCCTGGAGATCTGCATGGAGTGCTGCGGCATCTGTTTCCCCACATAGACTCTGGGGCAGGAGGCGGGACGGCGGGACAATGGAGAGAAGGGAAAAAGTGAAGAACGGTGCTGAAGTGACTGAAAACAATGTGGACGGACGATTTTGTGCTTCTCAAAATACACAAAACTAGAATACGTTTCCCATAATAATTAGGCCTGTCACTATAACACATTTTGAAGATATATCGAAGAAAGTTGTCATGAACGATAATATTGAAAATACTTGGGCGCTGTACCTCATTTTTACCTTCTTAAAAAGGAACTAGGTTTGTTTTTCACATTTTCAACTCTCTCCGCAGTCCACTTGTATTTCTATCATACTTAACGCATTCAGATAATCCAAATTATTCACAGCTTTTCATGTTAAACCTCACAACAACTAGCATGCTAACAGCACACTTCACTTCCTGCTAGGCGGAGAATAAAACAGTCTATAATTAATTCATTTTCACCCAAACAGATGCTGTTCCAATATATTTGCACTGTGGCAAAACAGATTTTAAATTATTACATGAAAAGAATTGCCACTGACACAATAAAAGCAGCATCAGTAACACTTACACAGAGTCATAGAAGTTACTTATTTGAACCTCTACAGCTCAAATGTGTTCCTGCTACAAAAGGAACCTGACGTTTTCTGCTATTGCAAACATATTCAAATGATTATTCCCTCTTTCACACACTGCCTGTTCAAAAAACCATCACCACAGAAAAAAGGGGAACACACTGTAATACTTTGCTGGACCTCCTTTAGCTTTGTAATCAAACATTCGCTGTGGCATAGTTTCAATAAGCTTCTGAAATATTCAAAGACTTATTTCCATCCAATGTGTCATTATTTCTCGCCCAGATGTGAGAGTGACCGCTGCACAAAGCCTTCTCCAGCTCCAAACACTCTCACCGGGGTTCAGATCTGTACTACATTAGCCTCTGCTTCTCCATGACCACGGGATTCGTCTTTCCACACGGTTGTTTCAGAAAGCCACTCACCGCATCAGTCGGGTTTAAATAACGTGTTGCGGCTGAAAGATCATCACCTGCAGCAGTTTTCCAGCAGAAGGAGGGTATTGAGAGAACTGTATTTACTTAGCTGAATCCACTTTTGTTTTGGTCCGGTATTGTATGTTGAACATCAAAGTAGTAGTTATACTGACATGCCTAATAATAATAATTCTAACTGTACTGGCCTACTCAAAGCCTCATCAAATACTCCCAACTACTCCCAATCAGAATGTTATTGACAATATGACCGATACCAAGATGTACGTGCGCAAAATGAACGGGAAATGAACCCACAACCTTCTGGTTAGTGGGTCTGCCTTCTGGAATATTGGAGCAGGAAGAACGTACGATGAGGTCAGCCTTCGAGCTCACGACTGAAGATTGTTTGGACGGTATATGTAGAGAGACGCCCGAATAAAGAGCATGTTTTCTGTTTATTTTGTGAAAAAACTTTACATTTTTAGATAAGTATGTTTAACAGGAAATCTAATTATATTGTATTCGTTTTTGTTTCGCATTTGCAAGTCTGATATGTACACGTAACATAGTCTACTCGCCCTTTTTTTTTCTTCTTCACTTTAATGGATCTTCACTCTCTTGGAAGATGCACAGAGTCAAAACTTTACAACACTGTAGGTTTCTGGAGCCGCCTGTCACATGTCCATTTATCAGCCAATTTAATTCAAATATTTATCAAGTAACAAAGTAACGAAAAGCTTAGATGTATGTATAGTGCTGTTTTTTTTTTTTCAATTTTTTCAATTTTATTTTCTCTAAGCACTGTATGTGACAAACAGAATCCATATGCAATAGAACACTTGTTGTCTTACTAAATCACTGTTATAGCACTGTAGAACAAACTTGTGAAATGTCAATCAGGGCAAAGTAGAAAAACGTCACAACTTTTTCTCGCATCACTTCATTGCAATTTTGTGTACAATTTTGGAATATTTGTTTTATTTTTTCGGGTAGTTTTACACAGTTGTCAGCCGTGTCGGACAGGAAGCAGGGTCGATCGACAGATGAAATGTACAATATGACTACCGTATTTTCCGGAGTATAAGTCGCACTGGAGTATAAGTCGCACCAGCCAAAAAAATGCATAATAGAGAAGAAAAAAACATGTATAAGTTGCACTGGAGTATGAAATGTAGTTGCAAGTGTGAAAATAACAAACAATATCACATATAAGTCGCTCCGGAGTATAAGTATATAAGTATAAATATAAGTATAAGTCGCACCCCGGCCAAAACTATGAAAAATGATGCGACCGGAAAATACGGTATAACTACAGTAGGAATCAACCAGGAACTTTGATATTTGAATCTAAAACTGAACATTTATGAATCTAAAACTGAACATTTATGAATCTAAAACTGGACATATATAAATCTAAAACTGGACATATATGAATCTAAAACTGGACATTTATGAATCTAAAACTGGACATATATGAATCTAAAACTGGACATTTATGAATCTAAAACTGGACATATATGAAAACATCTCACTCCAAGTCCGCTGTCAAACTGGAAAAAACGATAGACGCGTTAGTGATCGTTTTCTGAATAAACTCTCAGTCGTTTGTATCTATTATCGCGCCACCGAGAGTGTGATAGGAATTTAAAAAAACGTTGTGGTCAGTTGCTTCATAAGTGACTTTCGGGCATGACTCATGACTCAGAGGAATCAGAAAGTGTCACATTGTAATTTAGTTGTTTCCGGTCGAGTCTTGTGATCCTCTTTTTGGGAGTTTATTTTGAATACGAAACAGAACAAAGTGCCCCCCTTTATGCAGTACTGAAACACACGTCCGCTGTCGTGTACGTCTTTTATCAGGCCGAATACGAGATTGTTCTGAACACGGCAAACCTCATTTTCTGTTTATGGTGAACCGCTGTGTCACTGGTTCTAAAGGTTCAAGCAGATAATGTGAAGAGTTATCCAAAAGAACAATTATAGACGTTTCTACAGTTTATGACCTATAGTAAATATAATTATACAGACACTTGATTCTTCTTTATAGATTTAAAAAAAAAAAGTATGAAACATGTACATATTACAAAAAAAAAAATCTAAATAAATGAAAACAAAATTAAGTTACAAAAGTGTGTGTGTGATTTTTTTGTCTTGACATTTCCTGGTGATTTAAAAGTTGCATGAAATGATTTGTATCTTGACACCACTGTCCCACTCAATTTCAGAACAATGTATTTGGGCCTCAAAACCTCTGCCATGGACACAATAAATGGATACTTTTGGAACGTGCTTTTGGAAGCTGGGGGAAAAGACCATCACGGAGAAATGGATGACACAAACTGCGCCCACGTTTAAAGAACTGGACCGACATACGGAAAATGGATTTTTTTTAAATGAAAAATTCCATATAAACACAACTTCAATGAAAAATGTGAGGGAAAATGAACAGAAACTGGACTCTTATTCTGTACTTTGTGTCTTTCTTCTTCTTTGGATGCCTCATTTCCTAAATTCTTATATTTGAATTGTACCTAATTTGTTTCTCTCTGTTCTCGTCTTGTTTTTGTTGTTTTATGTCTTTATTTTTATATTGAAAAAAGTGAATAATGGGGAAGATTTTTTTATCTTTTTTTTTTTTTTTTTACCACATACACATTTATAAATAAGAAATCAACTACCAAAGACCCTCAGGGGCTCCTCAGGGTTCTTAGAAAATATGTCAAAACTAGATTGTGGGGATTTTGATGTGAATTGCTTCTCCACAGTATTTTATAATAATTGCTTGCAGCTTTATTAACCATGAGAAAATCTTGGTACACTAATTTGACTTGTATTTCACTAGCATGGACCACAACCCCAGCTACAATGCAAAGTGTTTTTTGGCAGGCAAGAAACATGAACAACACAAATGTACAGAAGTTGATGCCGTTTTGGGGCTGAAGGCTCCCGGGCCTCGATACCCCCATCTAGGAGATAAATTAGAATCATTAGAACAATTAAAAAGAGGGTGGGAGGGAGGGGCACGACGTCATGAACACAGGCGTATGTGATCCGGATGATTCAATAGTGTAGCCGCAGGAAGGGGCGTGGTCCTGCTCCCGAACTTAAAGGCGTAATGGACGATTTTTTGGCCCAAATCTGAGTCTCATTTCCTCGTGGCGTGGACAGCCGATTAGTCCTGCCATACACACACACGCCCCGATCCCGTACACACACACACCCCGATCCCCGTACACACACACACCCCGATCCCCGTACACACACACACCCCGATCCCCGCACACATACACCCCGATCCCCGTACACACACACACCCCGATCCCCGCACACACATCCCCCGATCCCTGTACACACACACACCCCGATCCCCGCACACACACCCCCCGATCCCCGTACACACACACACCCCGATCCCCGCACACACACACGCCCCGATCGCGGTACACGGTCCCTCTGGTCTGCCGTGTGTGGCCCCGCTGTTCACCTGCAGCACCATTATCCCGACACGAGTCTCACACCTCTGCTGTGAACCGGGGCCTCGGAGAGCACGGACCTCCCGCTGCTCGGTAACGGCGGTCTGACCTTCTGCCGACACCACCCCCTGTTAACCCCTCAATTAACCCCCGTACGCCCACCACCACCTCCGCTCTCCCCCGCCGCACCTATCTTTATTTCCTTTTATCATTTTCTGCCTGGATACACCCTGGGCACGGGAAATTACCATCTTATTTCGCTAATGCGTTTGGGAAAATATCACCCGTCCCGAAAAGTCTGTAATCACTGAGGAGTTGGACTTTTTTTTTATTTCTTACACTTTTCACTTTATTCCTTCAACATGTGCGCTTGGGAGGGTCGGGAATATTAAAATGCTCAGGTGGAGAGTGCGGTGACCTTTTCACAAAGTCGCCCACCTCTCCACTCGTCCAATCAGGCGCCCTCTGATCAGTCACTGTGCGGCGGATTGTAATGTCTCAATTAGGACGGCCTCATTGTTTCTGTTTGGCGCTCCTGTGATCTCAAGGTCATTTGTCTTTACCATATTTAAAACATGGTCAGGCTCCTCCCCTCGCATGGCCTTTCTGCGGGGAACATACTTTTGCGCTAGAGGCAGGGGAAAGTAGACCTGGCTTCAAGTTTTGTATCACATCTATAAGATAAGATAAGATAAGATAAGATAAGATATTCCTTTATTGTCCCACATGGGGAAATTTCATTGGTGCAACGCAGGTAGATACAGAGGTAGATACAGAAGAACAGATCACTTATAGGAAGTCTGAAAAACACTTTCAGTAGAAGATCTCCTATAAATAAATAAAAACTCCCATAGACAAATAAATAAATAAATACATAAATACCATTGCATGTGATCCCGACAGTAATTGCACATGAATATGTGTCACGACAGCACATAGATTGCACATGAATTGCACATGAATTCCAACAGCAATTGCACATACGACAGAATTGCACATCAGTATTAGGTTAGGTCAGTATTGCGACGGGATAACGTGACAATCTCCGGGTAAGACGACTGTTCTCCGCAGTTTCATGAGTTCCTCCTTTGTGGAAACGCGGTACGGCGCCGGCCGGGGGGCGGGGCCGGAGCCGGGGGACTCAGAGCCAAGACACATCGCCACGACACGACGAAAACACTCAATCCAGCCGAATAAAGTCAAAACAAGTTAATTTAAAGCGATTCCAGTGCGTGTCTCGATCGTTCGTGAAGTTCCTCTTTCATATAAACGTGTATATAAACGTGTACCGACGACACGCCGTACTTTAGCGCGGCCGGAGGGCGCGGGGAGGGGCTGGTGGGCTCGCTCGGAACTAGCTCACGTCACAACAACACAACGAACGCAACGAAAAACGCTCAAATCCAGCCGAAAAAAGTCAAAAACAGTTGAATTAAAAAACTATTCCAGCGCGTGTCCCTATCGTACAGTAAAATAGAAAAAATATACTAACTATATTTACAAAATATAGGAGATAAAGCACAATAAGTGTGAGAAAGAAGAGAGAGCGTTTACACCGGGCTGCCAGCTGTACCAGCGCCTTATGACGTAATATCAACACGTGTTTAGTAGAGAAATCAGCAGCAGTGATCAATTATTGTGGAAAACATTACACATTTGAATCGCAAAAATGTGAAGATGCTGTATGTTCCGGACTATAAGTCGCACCTTTTTTCATAGTATTGGCCGGGGTGCGACTTATACTGATATCTATACTTATATACTTATACTCCGGAGCGACTTATATGTGATATTATTTGTTATTTTTTCATTTGCAACCACATTTCATACTCCAGTGCGACTTATATATGTTTTTTCTTTTCTATTATGCATTTTTTGGCTGGTGCGACTTATACTCCGGAAAATACGGTATACTCATGAGCTAACCTGGCAGCATGTGTAGAACTGTGAAATTTGTTCTAGACATAAATCAATCAGGAAAGGCTCTCATTGATGACGTGGATTGTTTTAAGCATTGCAACAGCAGAAGAATAAAGTTTGTTAAATCCAGTTCAGAGAAAAGAAAATACATCTTTCCTGTCCACAAAGGCACTTTTCTTTGCACAGTTTTACCCAAATCACAATGCTGTTGATTGGTCCAGTCTCACACCACTATGATGGGCAGATTGACACAAAACATCAATATATCAATACTGACAGAGGTATCAAAATGTATCAATTATCGAGCAAAAATATTGATACCTAAAATTTCTCCCAACATTTTTCATATTGGCGTCGATATTGCAATATTCACGTTAGTATTACTGGGTATCAGATCAAATATCCAATAATATCCAATATTTGTCACTCTAAAAGCAGAAAAGGCAAGTCATTCATAGCTTCCTCATACAAACCCTCAACATGTGTATATGTTTTTTTAATATAATTACACTTGATTAACTTGTTTTCTTCCACTATCACAGTCTCTCTCTCTCTCTCCTCCTATTCATCCTGCGCAGTTTTAACAACAAATGAAATGGTTCGTGTGAAAAAGCAGATGGCAGCACATTATTGCCCGCGTTTCCGTCCCCTTCTGTTCACACTTCTGCTTGTTGTGTATTTAGTGGCCATAATACGACTAATTAAACAGGACAAGAAGGGGAGTCTGTAATGTGCAACCCTCTTTTATTCACCATCTGTTTATTTCATACATGTAACATCAATGCGGCTTTTGATCAGCAACGGGAAACGTGGCCAAACGAGCCCTCATCCGTCCATATACCCGCACACTGTGTAATAGCCGTCATTAGCGGGCTGTTAGCATGGAGGTGATTCACTTTGATACATTTCATATATTTAGAATAGTGTTTTAAATCATACACATAATTGCCTTCATTATGACATGTGCCAGATTGGATTGTCAACACGGTTCTGCTTATGGGTTTTAACGCAGCACGTCGAGACCGCCGTGGTGTCTTAACGATGTAATAGTCGAACGTAAAACAGAAAGTATGTCCAGATGTGTGTACAATGAATACATATATGCAATTATACACGGTGTGCATCATAATTAATGAAAGGTTCCTGAGAAAGATTGTTCGCAGAGTCCGTCAATCATTTTTAGACCATTTAATCAAGAAATCTTACTCCCTGAATATGTTTTCATGAGGGGAAATATTAAATTAGTACTAGTAACTGCACACTTTTGCAAATCATCTAGCGTTTTCAGTTCCAATACTGATGTTTTATGGTTTTGAGTATCTGCTAATTCCTGATCAATACAAAGATTGAAATTGTGCTCCTTAAAACGCAATAAACCTACAAGAAAACGTATACAAATGTGTTATGGAATATCATTTATTCTTCATGTAACTAGAAAATTTTGGATGAATAAAAGATCAAAGGTGAGACATTCTGGGCCAACCAGTGAATTATCTTATTACGTCACTTTGTAGGCCAAACAGGACATTGACTAAAACAATATTGTGGAATCGATACTAAGGACCACGCCCCAACAACTTCTTCTTCTTCTTCTTTGGTGTTTTATGGCAGTTGGTATTCATAGTGTTACATTACCGCCACCTACTGTAGTTGTACGTCTTCATAGTCTTTTTTTCCCCATCCAACCCTCTCTGCACGCGCCGACGTCGATGAAAGATGGATTAGAGTTGGCTGGGTAGAGACTCAGGATGGGGGCTCCGTCTCAGGTGATAAGTCCAGCCGATTGGGAACCTCCAAAGATGATTTGGAATGAGCAAGAATGATCTGGATCTCAGCGTAATAGCCCGGCTGAAAATGAAGATGTTAAACTGTGTTGCACGAGAGAAGAGGTGCTGAACAGTTGAGGACTCTCTGAAGAGCAGCTGGATCTAGAAGCTGTCCGCCCATTACTAGAAGAGAACTAGATCATTGCTGGTGGAGTTAATAGAGGTTTGAATGCGTTTGGGCGATGCGTTTTGAAGTACGGAGAGGGAAGTGCGATAGAGTTGACGATAAAACGAGTGCGATGATACAGTCACAAGTCAAAGAGATGGAGTTGAAGAGAATGAGGTAAAATCTGTTGACAAGGTTTGTAGCCAATGGGAACAAATAAGATGTAAGCGTGAGCTGAGGATTAGGTTTGTACGAACAATCATCGTAGTGGAGTTGCCTTGCCCCGGAGATTGAGAACGGAATCCTTATGTACTATTTGAAGTTCGAGTTGACGAATATTGTAATGTCGTCACTATGAGCGATGGATGAGAGAACTTAATGGTAAAACAGGGCTGAATGAGATTGAGAAGGGTAGTCTGATTCAAGATGGTTGCTGAAGATCAAAGAAGCAGAACGGGACGGTCGTCGAAGTTCGATACCGAGCGTCTGAGTATATGTAGTTCGGATGACGGATTGATAGAGGAGAGGCCGAGTCTAGAGAACTAACGGGATCTCCATCACTGATCTTCTAGAGGTGTTGTCGAATGAGTGCCTTCTGCCTAATCGATCCCCCAAAAGAATGTCTGGAATGATAGTGGGGTGTAATTCAAACGGACATAGAGGATGCATTAGAGTGTGAGCTCAAGGCTGCACAGAAGCGAGCTGTCTTCCCTTGAAAGCCTTGGACCAAGTGAAGGAACCACGTCAGTGAGGAGTTCACTGGTCACAGGAAAGAAGTTTAATAAGAAATGCTGTTGAATCTATTCTACTGTGTGCATTGACTTGAGAGGTGCACTAGAGCTAGACGAGAAGCCGAATCTTGGTCTGAAATCTAGAAGGACTTGCCCTGTAGGATGAAGAAAGAAAGACTGAGCACTCGAGGACTGTCTCTAGTGCGTACGGCAGCTGGAATCAGTTGGAAGCAGCTGGAGTGTGCTGAGCGGTCTTCAGTGCATCACTTGATGCATGAGGGATTGAGGAGCAGGCTGAGAGATGTCTCCTCTGAGAAAGAAACAGAAAAAAAAACTCACGGGAGTGATTAAATTGGCAGTTGGAGGAAGAACGATTTAGATTGTCGAGTTCAATGCGTCCTGATAGAAGATGAGACGTATGTCTGCACCTCTGAAAATGATTACAGAAGGGTTGAGAGCATGGATCTACTATATTATCTAGATAGGGTGTGGCTAGCCTCAACAAGTCACAAACAGCCCCAGTGGCCACTCCATTGGTACTGCAGCCAAAAAAACGTGCGACCCAGAAAGCTTTTTTTTCCATAGAGCGCAATTTAAGGATATACTGCTCGTGTTCGGCTGACAGGGACCTACAGCTGGCAAAAATGTCAGATATAGCAGTCAAGTAATTTTTTACCTATTTTTGGGTCATTAACTTTTCTCAGTTTAAAATTCTTCAGTTGTCTTTAAAACGCATTTTTAGCTGTTAGCTTTGGCTACGCTCTAGCGCGCTGCTCTGACCTAGCTCGTGTGCTGATTGGTCAGAGCGGTGACCAGACCAATCAGTGCGTGTAGGTAATGAACCTCATGTGTCAAACTATGGATCCATGGGTTTAATAACATAATAGATCATCGAACTAATGACCACAATGGACCTGAGGGCCATGGACCTGAGGACCATGGATCTGAGGGCCGTGGATCTGAGGGCTGTGGATCTGAGGGCCGTGGATCTGAGGGCCGTGGATCTGAGGGCCGTGGATCTGAGGGCCGTGGACTTGAGGGCCGTGGATCTATTACTCAGAAGTGTTGTCTGGAAATGTTTATACCTAAAACTGAAGAACATATGAAATGCTACGTAAGGAAAGCGGCGTGGGTGCCTCTGAGGCCGCTGCAGCAGAAAGAGGGGGAGAAGCGCGAGGAGGCCTGGGAACAGAGACTCTAATTGAAAACGTGATCCGCGTTCGAGAAAGCGCTCACTGACTGAGAGACAACCAGATGCTGGAACAGGCCTGTAAATATAAGATGAGATAAGATAAGCCTTTATTTGTCCCACAATGGGGAAATTCCAGTGTTGCAACACAAAGTAGGTACAGAAGTAAACAACAAAGAACAGATAACTTATAAAAAAAACACTCTTAATGGAAAAGCTCTTATAAAAACTCTTATAAAAATAATAATAATAACAATAGTAACACTCTTATTTACAGCCGTTATATGGATGGAGAATATTGCACCAATAGGATTGACATTATGTCAGAGTATTGCTCATGACAGTATTGCACATGAGATGGGGTGGTTTAACTTTAGCTCTTAGACCATATGGCGTTGCACTCCACCGTGGCGTCATGGGTTTGATTCCCGGCCTTGACACATTTGCCAAATGTCTACTAAAAGAAGCGGATGCCGCATGACGCATTTTTTTTGTAATGTGAACGAGCAAATAGGAAAATCAGATTCAAAAATATATCTGACAGCCTGACAACAGAAACAAGTACTTTAAAAGCAGTGGTATATTTTTGATAAAGAACACTTTTATAACATGTTTAAAAGCTCATAAAAGTACATTTTGCATAATATGTCCCCTTTAAAAATAAATAAGCTTATGTAAGATACGACCCGTTAGGAAAAGTTGTCTGCTGCATTTAACCCGTGCTCAAGACCTGGAGCTTTGAATGACTTTAGTTTATTATTCAACTTAGCAACTCTGACTCCAAGCACCTTTTTATTCAAGCGAGCGTATCGAACAAAGTTTAAAAGTTAACCTCAAGTGGCTGCACCCTCTTCAACGCAGCTCTTTATCCAACACTCCACCTCTCCATTTGTGTCAAAGTTTGAGGAGACATGACCTCCTTGTTTAGACTCTCGGCTCGACATTAAAATTAGATGAGCTGATCTTAGAGAGGAGCTGTGCCGGAGTTCAGCCCGTGTCACTTCCAATTAATCTGCCGAGGTAGTGGCCCCATTAGCCCTCGCGCACGCCGCCTGGTTTACAATGCAAATAGGGTCATTACCTGTGGAGCATAATTGACTTTGACAAGCGGCTGTAGACGCGGGCCTCCTTATTCTGCATTTTATTTGTTTACTTATTATTTCGCAAATAATTGATGAGCCGCCCGATGTCGCCGAGCATAAAAATTGCATTTAGTGTGACGAGCGGCAGAGGAGAAGTGTCTCGTAGAAAACATGATGAAAATATCAAGTTTTTTTTTAATACAATTTCAACACTCGCACACAATGAAATGTAAATGATTTCCGAGCGAAACATTTGTATTCTTTGTTCCGGCGTCGTCTTTGGGTAACGACGTGTGATCGTGCTCACACCTTAAATAATTAAAGACCCCCTTTTGCTAAAGCTTTGCTGCGGTACACGGGGCCCTCCGACTGTCTCTAATCTCGACGTTACCTTGAGGCATCACCGCGGCGATGGCAAGATACACTTAGCTCTTTAGCATCGCATCGCACCCCCCCTCCTCCGGAAGCGGGCAGAAGGCGAGGTTCAAAGTTTCACGAGAAGATGCTGTTGACAACGCGCGCCCGGGAGAACCTGACAACCCGATATGAAACGAGAAGACACATGTTTTCAAATCATTCCCTTTTTTTTTGTGTCGCCGCGCACCAAACTCCCGCTGTTCCGGGCTCAGATCCCGCTTGTTCTGATGTGACGGCAACTAAACTGTGCGTGTAAGTGAATATTTCTCTTCAGTCGTGCGTGTTGTTGTTTTTTTCCCATAGATGCCTTCACACCTTTTCAGAGATCTCGTGCAGTTTTTGGATTTCCCCAGAGCGGTGTCTGGGAGGCGGCAGAGGCGGAGTAAGGCCAGGGATGCCAGTTTATTTGCTTGTAGATGCAGCTTGTGCTATAAATGAGATGTCAGCGTTGTTACATGTCATTGGCGGATGTGAGCGTTGATGTTCTTTGTGTTGTTTCTTCTTAATGTTGCTTAAATGAACACGGTCTCTGCTGCCCTCCAGTCACTTTGATATGAGCTTTGACTGACAGCCGGTTTGGGAGGAACACAGTTTATGATATTAGTGTTTATGTTGAGCGTGGATAAAACAATGGCTGCGTGATTAGAAGTCCACTGGCGTCCTTTTGCACGCTTCGCCCAATAATATATAGCCCAAGTATTTGTTTACTAGATGCCAACTATGGACTTCAAGATGTTAGTGTCGCAATTATTGTGAGGAAAAACATCAAGATTCAACGATTATTCACGATTATTGAGACCGTGACCGAACAACAGCGAAATCTTTACAAAACAAAAACTTTCTGAAAAAACAAAATATATAAAATTGGCACCAAAAAAAGCTATTTAGGTCTATTTTTTGGATGAGAGATTGAACTTAAAATACATAATTTTGCCTCTAAAGTTGCCACGATTATTATTTTTTGGCTCTTACGATTATATTGTGATATACTCAAACAAAACGAATAATCGTGACATCCCTAATGCGAACATATATGGAGGGAAAGCTAACAGGAGGTACTGCTCTGTCTGAAACTCATGTTAGACGTAGGTTTGGGCAATGCTTGGACACAATCTGACCACAAAGAACTGACTTGGTTGACACTACAGGTGAGCGGATATGTGCATTTAGAATAAGACATTTCCAGGACTGACGTGCATAGGAATAGCTGCAACGTTCTGTACCATTCATTTTAATAAAACTAAATAAAAACATTCATTTTGATGTCTGTTGGTCGTTGTTGTCATCTAAATTCTTGTTCCATGTTTTTTTGTGGTGGGATAGTTTGGCGGCTAACAGGGTTAGCGTTATATCCTAAAGTATATGATGCTACCAGCTTTTAGAGTACAAGCGTTGGGTTCACAAACACCGCAGGAGTCTATGAAGACATAAGAGTGTAAACCAACAGTTTTCAAGCCTTTTTGTTGTTGAAAATCAAACGGCTAAGGAGCAGCAGGCGACTTCAGAGCAAAACAACCGAAGCAACCGAAGTATGCAAAGGAAACCCCGTGCAAAATCAACTCCGCCCAGTCTGGTAATTGAACGAGAAAAAGAGTGACGAATACTTGCAAAGTTTCTGGAGCATTTTGCAGCATAGCAATTGCCATTCCCTAATACATTTCCTGCATACTGTACGCACGTTGCAAAGCCTGTATTTTAAGTCAAAATGGTGATCACCCTCCCTAACCCCCTCCAAAAAAAAGGTCCAAGCAGCACACAAGGTCTTAATAACACCAGCCTCTGTGGCAAATCTCCGGGACTTAACTTTCCGCTTGGCTCCGCTTCTTCACGTTGAGTTAACATGAGTGACAGTCGGCGCCGTACACAAACACGCTCCTCCGCAACACAACACGAGATCAAACACCGAGCCATAAACCTTTTTTTTCTTCCTTCCCTCCAATTCAACTCGAGAAAAAAGCCAGAGTTTGTCTCTTTCCATCACACATAAACAATCATTGACGTAATTGTTTGTCGGCTCTGTTTACTCCGAGCTGTGTTCCATCGCAGGTCCTGTCTCGCGGTAACATACGCCGCACTTCTGAGACCATTACAAAGTGTTTATTTCCGTGTCGGTTTAGTTTAATTGTTTCACGCGCTACCGACGAACGCGTCCCGTCGAATGCCTGTTTACACGCCAGACAAAGCCGCGCAGATTAAAGCGCCGCGATATTGTTTTGTTCACGATCGCCGCGGGGAATAAGACGAGCGGAGAAAGTTAACAGGTGCGAGCCGGCAACATCGGCGCGCATCCGGAACGCTGAAGAAGACGGAAGTTTGTAAAGCGTAAATTAAACACGATGGGGTTGATGGTGTGACCGCGGCGCTGCTTCACACGTGCGATTAGCACGTTTGAGACGAGATGTTGTTGGTTTATTTTGTGATTCTATAGAAGATGCCAAGTTTGTGTTCAGCGGGAACTTCCGGTGCGTTAAGGATTGTTTGCAGCTCTAGCGAGATTTGCGTCACGATGCAGAAGTCGCTGAATAGCGGGCAGTCTCATCTCCATTTCAGGCTATACTGTTCTGTCTAATAAGATTGTTATTTTTATTAAGAATTCCCTGTTTTTTATTATTATACTTCCGTGCCTAATCTGTTTCTGTACCTTTCTCCATTGTGGGACAAATAAAGGTTATCTTATCTTAAAGGAATAATAGAGGATTGTTGAGAACTCAAAGAGACTGTTTGTCCCTTTTTTTAAAAATGCGCATGCGTGCACTCACCTCCCACCCTCCTGTTGTTTCCAAGAGGCCGCCCACCATCAAACCTCAGCCTCGCCGCTACACATGCGTTTGTTTATTAGCGCGACGGATTGGTAACCACAGATTTCCGTCTCTTCTGAGCTTGAACTCAGTCTTTCTCTGTCGTCATTTTGTACTGTGCACTGAAGGAATTCACAAAACACACGCATCAACCACACATGTGCAGCCAGGGAAACGTGCTGCTATCCTGGGAACGAGGCTGCAGGTGTGCAATAGAACGCAGGGAATAATTGACATGTGGGAGAACTACTTGGCTGTCCACGCCACGAAGAAATGAGACTCAGATTGCGCTTTTGAGTTTTAGTTTTTATTATCTTTGTAGATACTCTTTTAAGCCATCAATAATGATACGTATTTTGTTGATTTTATGTTGCAGCGTCAGAAGTTGTGTGTTGGTTGTATGCAAATGTTAAAATACACATTGTGTACTCCAGTTAGCATATGTGGAATGTACAAGGAACACCGAGTCCATCGATTATTTATTTCTTATAATCAACATACCATTTGTTAATCTTGTAATTGTATAGTTTTGTACATCATTATTGTTTGTATTTTAGCATTGTTGTTTTAATCTGTGAACCGCCTTGTGACTTTTTCACTGTGAAAGGCAAATAACATTGACTTAGTTACTCACTTACTTGTACCGTATTTTGCAGAGTATAAGTAGCACCAGCCAAAAAATTCATAATAGAGAAAAAAAAATATATATAAGTCGCACTGGAGAATAAATACTTTTTTTGGGGGGAAATTTTTTTGAAAAAATCCAAGACCAAGAACAGACATTTAATTTTGGAATGCATTTTAAAATAATAATAGATTAGAGAACATGGTGAATAGGTGTACGTATGCTAACGCTAACACCTTCAGCTACATGAGGCACAGACAGAACTGTGGTAAGTGTCTGGTATGTTAACGTAACATATTAACAGTTATTCAGATAACTATAGCATAAAGAACATGCTAACAAGTTTACCAAAGCATCAGTATTACCCCAAATCACTAAATCCATTGAATTCTTCTTCCTCTGTGTCACTTCTAAACAACTCCACAAACTCCAGAGGTAGAGGAAGTGCTGATTCTTCTTCTGCGTCGCTTAGAGCCTAGAGCGCCCTCTTGTGGTTGCCAAAAAACTATCAAAAAATGTGCGTCTTATAGTCCGGAAAATACGGTATCTCCATCTTACGTCGCACCGTGAGCTCACCGGGACAAACTTTTACCCAACAGCGACGTGAAAATGCGGTTTTCTGAGAGAAACTAGGATTGTTCCAACAAATTTCCGAATAATTCTCTCGTCAAAACAATATTATCATTACGGTTTAAGCCACGTGCAATACTGCTGAATAACTCATCAATGGCTCGTATCAATAGTGAATGCGCGTGCTCTTGTGCCATCTAAACAAGCCGGCGCCGCGGCATTTGAAGTGCGCTGCCTCTTTGAGCCGCCGAGGAGGAGGAGGCTGCACATCCGCGCCGCCACATCTCATATGTTACAAGGTGATAAAGTGCTCCATCTGCCCTTAAAGAATACGTGCCCTGCGGCCGTGCCAGTTTTATGCGTATTCCTCCCTTTTTTTCAAACCCTATTCTTCAACATTCAAACACGCCGCAACAAAAGGTGGTTTGAAATATCCCCAGCCCCCCGAAAGAATATTCAAGACGACTGAGCTAGCAGGTTAAAAATGTATATGCAAATGCCGGCTACATTAGAGCATGCACAGGTTGTTAATAAATTAACACGTGGCAGAAATAATTCAGTTTAGCGTGATAATTCTTGGGTGCGAGCTGTCGGCTGTGGCATTGTTCCGGATAGAGAGTGACGCCGGAATGGCAACAGGAGCGTTGAACTGTGATGTTTTAGTGTACCGCGCTCTTCACTGTGACGAGCTGACACAATAACTGCCTTTTTGCTCGCTTGCCTCGGCTTTTTTTTGTCAATTTGGAAGAACAAAAGGTTTAATTAAGGATGCCTTTCAAGGACTGGTTGACATTATGCTTGCACGCACACATACACCGCTGTGCAAATACAAGACTGTGAAAAAAAGTGAAAAAAAATGACACGTTTCCTTTCAAGTCAAACCAACTTGGGAACTTATCTCTGAAACTTTCTTTTGTAAGTAAAGCCACTCCTTTTGTTCTCCAAGGCAAAAAAAAAAATCAAAACATTGCGAATGATTCCTTTGCTATTGATTAAAAACAATTATGCCTAATACTTATGATACTGCGTTGGATGTATATAGCACCTTTCAAGACTCGAATAGCGCTTTGCAATGCAGTATTCGTTCACTCCTCATCCAATGGTGGTAAACTACGACTGAAACCACACCTGCCCCGGAGAACGCAGCCAATCTGCGCCATCTGACCACCACTCATCACTCACACACCATCAGTCAGTGGTTTAATAGTGGTCTGTGGTCTACAATCAGTGGTTCCCAACCCTTTTCACCCAGTAAGCCCTGTTTTACACGTGGATATGTTGACGACCCCAACATCCTTTTTCTTACCTGAGATGCTTCTGCCTAATGATATATCTCTGGTTAATAACAATGGAACAGAACAGTGTAATGTTTTTCTACAATGGAACACTCCTGGACGAATGAGGGATCACACCGACAGGAACAGAACAGTATTGATTATAACATACTTTAAAGAAGCAATTAGCATGCCATCCATTAAAATCACACAATTATTGTATATAATTTTTTTTTTATTACTACGTTGTATTTATACAGCACTTTTCCACCTTCAGAGCACTTTACTAGGCATGTAGGTGAAGTGTCTTGCCTAAGGACACAACAGCATTCCCTCTAGCGCCCCACTGTGGCACAATCTAGCTTGAACATCTTGTCTAAAAACCCTTAGAGACCGGATGAGACTTTGACCCCCAGGTTTGGAATGACAGGGCCACATGTTCACACGGTAACTGACCGTTTATTGGGAAAAGCTGGCAGGGGGGGGTCCGGTCAAATCTGCAGCTCTCAAAGCCTGTGACCGCTTCTATCCTCCATAACTGATTCTCCACTGCTGTCCTGCCTGTTCGTTGGTGTAACTTTTTGAACGATTGCAAGTAAGTACAACCGTGGGCGGGGATAGGTGAGTTTGAAGGTTAACGATAAGTGTTTTCGCATTTTGTTTCCTTTTTAAATTCAACAGACCAGCCACTTCCTAATCTCAATCAACATCCACATCTATTTATTACAATATTGCATCTATTTCTACAGTCAACCTTTGCCCACCACCATTTTTTTTGTTCCATTTCTGTCAAAGCTAAAGCCCTGGCAACTTTCTTTCGAAGAGTTTAATTTCTCCTTTGCCTGAAAAACATTGATAATGACTTGAGTGGAGTGATGTTGTTGCGCCGCCGTGAGATAGTAGATGCTATGTTTCCAGATGCTTCGGGCGCTAAGCCGCTTTACGGAGTGCGCGCGCCGCCTCTCTCCGCGGCTCATCTGTGAGATTTGCATAGCGGGAACCCAGGGAGCTGACACAGTGTTTATGTAGCTGAAGGTGCAGGGATATGCCAGGTGTCAAGTGACTCAGAGTCAAGTTTTTAATAAGTGCCATTTGTTCAATCTGCTGGTTAAACAGTCCCGCCGTCTCTCTCCATATCCTTAAAGACTGTATGCCCTGCTATCTTTTAATTAAGTCCCGGGCTAATGTGCCACTTAATTGACTAATCGGAGAGATTTTGTTTTCTCTAATTTACTTGGAAAAACCACTGGCAGTTAAGCTTTTTAATATCGGAGTGATGAGTGCAGACACTTGAAGGGTGCGTCGGATTCGAGAGCAGGGAAAGAGGGACTTCTTCGGGGGAAACAAAGTGGCATTAATGCTGGATCATTCCCATTGGGTTTGACTCAAGGCTGTTCTCGGGCTGGAAGGAATGTTCTGTTGAGTAACGCTGGAATATCCATACATTTAAATAATGCTGGGTATACATTTGTAGAGGCAGACCACTGTTTAGTTAGCGTTTTTCCAATCCAGCTTTGTTTGCAGGACGTTTTCATCAATACAAAGTCCCCAAGGTATACATTAAGAAAAAAATATAAAAACAATAATGCATGGAAATAAATTGATATGAAAAAGTCTATAATGATGTAATTTTTTTATTACCGTATTTTCCGGACTATAAGTCGCACTGGAGTATAAGTCGCACCAGCCAAAAAATGCATAATAGAGAAGAAAAAACTTATATAAGTCACACTGGAGTATGAAATGTGGTTGCAAGTGTGAAAATAACAAATAATATCACATATAAGTCTTTCCTGAGTATAAGTATATAAGAACAAATATAAGTGTAAGCCCGGCCAAAACTATGAAAAAAGCTACGATAAATACGGTATATAACTGTGCCACTTTGAAAATATTCACGTTTAACTGTGCCACTTTACAAATAACTGTACATATAGATAATCTCAATTGGTAGAGTGCTCGTCCCCTGGTCCGAAAGTCGCCGGTTCGAATCCCGCTCTTGACATAGACATTGTTGGTTAGAGGGGGTCGGATCCATTGGCCCTCAGGCTGGCGGTTTGGTCGCAGTTCTCTCAGACGAATACTACTGTTTCGTTGGGCAAGACACTTAACCTGTGTGTGTGTGTGTGTGTGTGTGTGTGTGTGTGTGTGTGTGTGTGTAATGGTGATTTTTAAAGCGCTTTGAGTGATTTGAAGGGAGAAATGTGACCATTTTACCATCTGAACAGTGCAATTTCCCTCCACTCCAAAGGTTGTCGTTCCCCTCACTCCCATCATCAGGACAAAGCATCGGAACATGTTCTTAAACCTTTGTTGTCTTTTTACCTAGTTTCTTTTGTTGTACAGCGTTTTTGAGTGTGCAAAAAAAATTCTAGAGTTCGATGCATTATTCATATTTATTATTAATCCCAGCTTACATTGTATCTTTCGGCAAGGCCCTGAAACTTTAGGCAGAATACAGTTGCTCATGGTTATTTGGAATGTATAAAATTCAGCAACTTTCATTTTATTACACCTTACAAGGGCATATACAATACTTTACTATACTATACTATTCTGATGTATTCCACATATGTCACAAATGTATGTCATACCTGACTTATGTCCACAAATAGCCATGGTTACAGTCCAGAATGTATGTGATCATTCAAAACATAGTACGCTTTAGAATAGAACTGCATAGTTTATGAAGTATATTCCAAAACGATAGGGGGAAAAGTTACAGTAAGTAGAAAACAATATGTCCTTGCATAAAGTTTGTACTTGGACGGTTTCTTTTCCCTCCAGAGGACAGACTGGTGTATGTTAGGTACAGTGAACACGTTGCGGTTTTAATTTAAACATAAGCAATATCAGTTCAGCGTCATTTCAAGGGCCTTTATTAAGATACAGTTTAAATTCGTTGCATCAGACAGTTCCTGCCTTTGCTGTAGTTACACTGGACGCCTTGTGCAAGTTCACAGAGTTGAACAGATAAGTGCAGAGCCACATATCAGCGTGGACAAAGCCAGTGCCCTGCAGAACGGCCCGGTCTGGAGTCACGTCCTGCATGTGGAGCTGTGACTCAATGGAAAAGTGCAGTCAGCGCCGTGCGATAGGACCAGAGTGAAAGGCCTGTAAACAATGAGTCATGCTCAGCAGTTTAACAGTGAACAGGGAGTGAGAGGAAGGAAGGAGGCCACAAACGGTTCAGCCGAGTGTGAGAGAGGGCGGGGATTACAGTTACAGAGGAACATTACAACCTTTATAATTTTACTCTATGGCTTTATTATTATCCCAGCAAAGGTTTCCAGATGTGACGAGTGAGCGGTGTTATACAATATTGAAATTTAGCTCAAATGAATCAAATAAAAACAGTAACAATGCCAACGAAAATAAAATGTAACTAATAAA
Organism: Eucyclogobius newberryi; assembly: GCF_026437365.1. Classification (NCBI taxonomy): domain Eukaryota; kingdom Metazoa; phylum Chordata; class Actinopteri; order Gobiiformes; family Gobiidae; genus Eucyclogobius; species Eucyclogobius newberryi. The sequence goes on from NW_027315834.1 coordinate 26,439,290, forward strand.
ACATAATATGGTCACACAGGTTTGTTAGGTTGAGGAGGCTTGTCCCGTTAGCCTCGTAGCATAAAGTCCTTTTTCAAGGGTTTCGGGAAAGTAGAAAAAACACAGACGGGAACAGTTTTTTGGCTGTAAAAATCCTTCTGATTGAACAAGGATGGCGCCAGTGACACCTACAGATGCAGCAGGGAAAGTGAAATGAGACACAAAACTAATGTGGGCCAAATAATGACTTAAGCCATTTTGCTACGAGACCGTCACTATGTTATTTGGCTTATTTGACAGACAATTTTTTTAGGGTTTAATTTGCTTGGATTAAAGTTGTCTTCACATGGGTTCATTTAAATCACATTCATTATAAAAGCCCACCATTTAGAAGTCCATGTATTCTGATATTCTGACTTAAAAGAAGCAATTGAAGTAGAAACGAGACGGCAACTTGACGGACCAGCTTTATACACCAGTTTACGCTTGATGCGAGAGTCCACGACACACTATTCAGCTCAAAAAAAGCCTATAACCAGTTTTGAAGACCCCCTGCCTGAGATATGACCACCTTAACAGCCGGCTACAACAAGCCAAGCGATGCGTGATGACACACTACAGGACAGTGCGCCGTAACCACTCGCCGGACCGTCCAAACGCAAGGACGGCACACAACCTAGCACCGACCAGACGACCCGGAAGCAGAAGACGAGATCGCAGAGAGAGAGAGAGAGAGAGAGAGAGAAAATAACAAACAAAAGAAAGGGCTTTTAGATCTAGGGTCCCACAGATACGAGGATGGGAGAATGAAAGCCACGCCGTGCAAGAGGTTCCACGAAAGTCAAACCAAATCATCAGAAGTTCCAGCAGAGAGAAAAAACGAGCAAAGTTTCTTTCGTTTCTCTGCGGCGTTCAAAATTGGAAGCTATCTGACAATCAGGCCCCTGTCAGAACGTCCCCGCAGACGAGGGATTTAACGTGACCAGACCTACTCCCGACACGAGCCACAAACGTACATTTACAGGAACACGCTCGTTTTCCGTGCACATTCGCCGACCGCGCGCCAACCGTAACGCAACGCAACACAACACCGCGCCACTCCACGATAAATAATGAAATCTCCAGTGGCTAGCCTCTGAACAACAGTCATACATTAATTGGGCAGAATTAGCATAAATTAAATCAAATATGTGTAACGTGTAATTTATTACTCATCAAGCGTAGTTTAGCAAAAAGGAAGGCTCCCATTTCCCCCAAGATCGCTTTAACAGCTATAATGCATTTCTTAATTTACTCTGTGGAAAATCAATTTTTTTCAGAGTTCATTAGGCACCAATATGTTACAATGCCGTTCCCCTGAGCACCCGGCTACAAAAAACATTATGCAAATTCCCGCCAGTGCATCTGTATGTAAATAGCGGCGGAGTCCGTAGTCAATCCTCCGCGGGAAGCTTTGTTAGCCGGGGCCCTTTGTTTCCGAGCCACAGCCGTGTTCACGATGGTCGGGAAAATTAGGGAATGTCTGCGGCTGACAGGTGAAAGCAAACACGCGCCGTCTTAACCCCCTTTTGACTTGACAAGACTGTTTTAGCGCTTTGAACATATTCTCAAAGTCGTCGCGAGTTTAGCAAAAGGTTTCCCTGAAGTTATTTCTGTTCGTGTTTGTGCAAATTTTATAGTTTTCGCCGCCGTTCAGGTCAAAGAGTCGATGTTGAAACGACTGCAAATGGTCTAGAGGACGTTACTCTGCAGTAATGTGATTTAATGCAGATGGCAAAGCAAAGGCAAAATGTTTTTTAGTTCAGTTTAATTGCTATTTATTGTTTAAAAATCACATTGGGAAACCACACAAACGAACAATGGACATAAGTTGCAAAACACTAGATTCCAGTCTTTTGCACATTTTTAGGATGAATTTGGCATGACTGAGATGGAAATACGCTAACAACAATATGCAATGTTTTATGTGAGGTCAAAAATGCATAAGGTCTAAATCTGATTTCTCGTTCCCCACAAAGCATGGAAAAACTTGAATTTTTTTTAAAACTTGAAAATTGTAATTAATGTTACTATTTATGGTTGGTTTTAAGGGATCCTTTTGTATTTACTGTACAAATAGAATGCATAATTGTTTACCATTGCAAGGACGATCCATGAAAATGCCACGCTGCGAAAAACACATCTGGAGTATTTATTTAATAGCAAACGTTGCACATGTTTGACAAAATCCCATGTCACGTAGTTGTGGTTTTTTTGCATGTTAATTTGAGCCATAATTCATTCCAATTATTCCCAACACAACATATGCCACTAATAAACAAGTAACATATCGGTTTGTCTTAGCCGGCGAGTGCGAACAATACTAATGTGGTTAGGTTTGACACTTCCTGACTACTGCCATCTGGAGGAACATCTCGGGCCTCGCGGAAACTCATTTAACCACTGTTTTGTCTCGGGGCTTTTGTGTAACTAGGATACCACTGGATACTACATGTTGTCACTTGGAACACTGGGATTAGAGGCATTTTGCACACTGAGACAAGGAAATGGTGCCAAGTTACAGGGCAAATCTGCGGAGAGGCGAGCGCTTACGGTAAGGATTTATGTAGAGCTCTTTAACCAGAACATTTTCATTCTCTGAGCAACCACACACTGATGTTAAAGGAAGCCTGCTGTAAGTTGGTGTTGATGTGTTAAATTACTAATTATGAGTTTTGTTGAGTTTGTTTTAGTTGCCATGGAGTTTTGGGAGAATACTAAACTCGCCTGTCTTGTTAACTAGCAGTGGTTTTCAATAGCTAGATGAGTTTAAAGTTCCTCTGACAGGTTGGACGACTCTTTGAACTAAAATGCAGTTAAGATAAATTGATTTTGAATGTTGCTAAAAATTATAAAATGTTATCACAGAAAAGCAATTTTTTTTAAGTTTATAATTTCACTTCCTGTTTGTAATTGATGACATCACACAAGGAAATTACCCAGCAAATACTCGGCAAAAACTCATCTAATGTCAGTTTTATTTGACAAATAAAAATACATGAGAGGGCCTTTATTTTGTTGAGTTCATGTTTAGAGTGTCAAAAAAGTTGTTTCGTTGTGTAAATTTTTCAGAATCTTTGACTGGAATGAGTGTTCCTGGTGTGATGTCACTTCCTGTTATTTTCTGCAGATTTTCCCACATTTTCTCCACAAATACCTGCTCGATTGGTGTAAAACTATAATTTATATGTACAACAGATGTAAATACACCAAATAAAGTCAACATTAGAGAATTGTGAAAACCTGTCATAGGCACATCATAATTTCACGTCGAATCATCCACCAGAAAACGTACAAAACACTTTCTACGTTCTTCGTTGACCCAAAAAAGACCAATTCATGAGAGACAATGTTGGCTTCCAGTAAAGGCTTTTCTTTTTCCTTTCCCAATTTTGCGTTATGTTTTTCTTTTGTCTGTAATCCGTTCACCTGCTTTGCTTGGACGACATGAAATAACTCCCCGCAGCCCCACAGGCCACTTTGAGCATATGGCGCTCTACTCTCTGATAGATTGTACTACATATGATGAACTAATTAGTCGCGTACAACCCTTGGAATTTCCATTAAATACAATTTCACTTAATGGACTTGTATTAGGGAATTTAAAAGAAAATGTCTCCTTTAGGGTTCTTCGTGGAGCAGCCGCGGTGCTCAGCATATTAATCATGTGGTCCCAGTGTTGCGGTAAAAGAGATTGGGAGGTGCAATTGGACCGGACTGTGCGGTGGTAAAATGGTGGGCATTTCTATTGTCTTACATATATTAGGTTGTACGACTACTTCTTATCCAGGTTTCGGTGTGATGAAAAGATTTGACTTACGCCATTCAATTAAATTTGTTTTTGTAATTCCCAAAATCCCACTGACAGTTGCCTCCAAGAGAGACAATGAAGAACGGATTTTTTTTGTAAGAAATTAGAAAATGGATAATATGCTTGGAAGAAGAAGGAATAAGATAGATAAGATAAGCCTTTATCTGTCCACACATGGGGAAATTTCGGTGCTGCAACACAAGTAGATACAGAAGAAAGGAAGATAGAAATATCTTAGAATAGAAAAAAATAAATAAACAAAACTCTTATAAACAAAACTCCTATGTACATATTCTTAATAGGGAATAGAGAAAAAATAATTAAAATTGAAAAATAAAAAGAAATAGAAATAAAAAGATAAAAATAAGCTAACATAGGACAAAATAATATTAATCATAGTGGTAAAGTAAATCTTCTCTCTTATTTGTGGGGCCAGAAGCACTCAGGAGGAGAGAGGGTGGTTTATCTAACAAGGGAGTTCATCCAGGCAGATGAGGAGCTGCTCATCTAGAGTAGAGAGAAATCCTCCAGGCAGTTGAGGAGCATCCGGATCTACAGGTCAGGGCCATGAGATGGGAGGGGAAGAAGGAGAAGAACATTGTGTGAACAGCGATGAACGGACTCAGGTGGACTAAAGTATCAGATATTGTTGATAGGGAAAGAAGCAGAGGATCATGCTCAAGCTGCCATACTTCCCCCAGTATAGTGGCTCCTAGGGCAGCGTAAACCGTAACTTTTTTTCCCCCTGTTCCTAAGAAAACACCAGTATCATATTTCAAAGAACCATAAGATATATATAAAAAATACATTTAAACAAATTTGAAATACGTTGTAAAGGTGAAAAACAGAACTAGTTCATTTTAAACTATTTGCAGTGGTCCAAATGTTTATAAAAGTAGAAGAAATAGGCCTACAGTTTTGAAAAATGGTCCATCCGTTTGGTAAAAAAAATAAAAAAAATATTCTGGCTTTTAAAATACCAACTCAAATGCTAAATATGATGGATTGATGGCACATACACATACCTTTTCTTATATTTAGAATTAGCACTCACTGTTGTACGACTTCTACCACTTCTTGGTTCATGTCTCCCTGTGATTAGCTAACAAATTTGATAATAAGCTGTATCCAAGCAACAGGGAATCTGCTTTATTGGACCAAGTGCAAATGCAACAAGAAAACACATTTCATTTAAGCCAGACCACAAACAATGTTACAGTAAACAGACCAGGAGTACAACAATGTGGTCACAAGGTATCTTCTCGTACATATTATTATTCCTTTTCCCAGCGCTGGTTGAGGCATATTCTAGTCTACTGGTTGAGTTTGGATGATTTTCTTTAGATTTGATATTCATATTTAATGATTCTATTTAATTGCTTTGTATGGAATGGATTGTCAAATTGTCCTGCATACATGTTGGTTCCACAGTCTGTAAAAAGAAGACATAAAGATCTGTATCCTTCACAAAACGATAACACTCTGTAACCGATTTCCATTTTCCGTGCACCGTAAAGCTTCAGCACGGACGTTAGAGGGGCATTTACAAGAAAGAAACTTTGGGGAAACCCCTGATTCACACCGTAACAAGCAATTAAAGTGTCCCCCTAGTGTTTACGATCCGCCGACTGCCCCATTTTCCCTTCCACGGGCCCCAGCTGTACATAACCACATGTGAGCTGTTTGTTTTCATTACTGTTTGAATAAAAACCTAACTGCGTTCGGCGGCATTCCCACTGGGGAGGCATCAGCGCTAAATGCCACTTCTTCCTGGCATGTTGTGGGTAATTCTCTGTTACCGAGTGTGATTGCCGGTCTCCAGGCGGTCCTTGTACCACGGGTGTACGAGCCGCTGCTGATGGCTTCACCTGGGAGACTCCTCCGAACGCACCGACTCTTCCACCCCAAAAGAGTGTTCTGGGCTTGTTTACCACTAAATAGTTCTTTTTTTCTTTTCTTTTTTGCAATTTCCCTGCACAACACAGGACTATTTCCTCCTTTTTTGTTGTTGTTGCATGATCCATTTGTTCAGAATTTCACTCTCTCCTCGGAAAGTGCCCGGATCGCCTGGCTGTAAACAAAGTCTTCCCCTTAACCTTTGATTCCCAGGGAGAAATCCACAAACAAGCGGAGAGCGGGAAGACCTCAAACAAACTGTACATGCACAGACACAGAGTCAACACAGACGCACATCGATGTCCTCGAGAACAATATGGAAATACACATCCTTCCTCCGCCGCCGCCGCCGCGCGCTTAGCCCCGGTGCTCTAGCCGTCTGTTTAGCCTAATTGCTTTAACACTAGCCTGGCATGCTAATTGTACCAGGCCCCCTGTCACCACATCATTTACATGGCCGGCTTGATTTGAAATTTAATCTGCTTGAAGGCTCAGTGTTTCATGCTCACTTTAAATCCTAATACTCTGCGGAATTGCAGGCAGTTTTTTTTTTTTTGCATTGTTGCAACAGAAAAATGAATCCTTGTTTAGTGGCACACTTTTAATCCCATTCCTTTCAACGTCTTGTAGTTTTGGAGCGGTGGAACTTATACCGCTGCTAAATAAAAAGTTTTCAGCGGGACTTTGGAGTGATGAAATCAAAAGGTAAAATTGATGAGACAGCGGTGCAGCGTCTGGTGTGAGCAGGGCGGCGAGTCGTCCGGCCTTTTGACCGGAGATGGCCTTTTTGATGTGGTAGATGGACGGAGGCGCGGGCGGAGCAGACCCGGCCTAAGACTGGGCCCACATTGTGCAATTCAATCAAAGGCTAAAGCCATTTCAATTTCATAGAGCTCAAGTCGACGCCGCGAGGAGGTCTGCGTCAGACCGAGGCATTGAAGCTTCTGCAACTGCACCAAGTAATAACGACGCCTTCACAACTTCGACCTGAAGCGAGATGCAACGCGCAGTTCTTGTTCTCAACCACGATTTGGACAAAGTGAACACGATATCGACCCTGTTTGCCGCTGTGCCGATGATACTTCGATGCATTTGCGTTTGTTTACCAGTTTAAAAGAACGTTAGCAAGTGTGATCAAGATACGACAAAGTGCTCAGGATCATCAAATTATGCCGGTTTATCGGTAATATATCACGATTACCGTATTTTCCGGACTATAAGTTGCACTGGAGTATGAAATACGGTTGCAAGTGTGAAGATAATAAATAATATCACAGATCACAGATAAGTCGCTTCGGAGTATAAGTATATAATTATAAGTCGCACCTGGGCCAAAACTGTGAAAAAAGGTGCAACTTATAGTCCGGAAAATACAGTAATCAAATTTACCCCCCCAAAAATGTACCATTGCTCAAGGAATTGTTTTTCCTTCTAAAGTTAGAAGTAATGACGCTCTGAAACATAATGTCAATCATCCTGGTGCAACACTTTCTGTCCATATATCAGCTATAAGAGTGTTATTTTTATTAAGAGTATAGGAATTTTTTTTACAAGTTATCTGTTTTTTTATTATACTTCTGTGCCTAATCTGTTTCTATACCTAATCTGTGTTGCAACACTGGAATTTCCCCATTGTGGGACAAATAAAGCTCATATCATCTTATGAACGACATACGTACAGGCACAAGTTGGACCCACATCATTTAGGAACAAACTATTCTTCATTCCGTGTCATTTTTAATCCTAGTTGATCCGTGGCCGGATGAACGATCAAAAGCGCCATGAACCACTATGGAAAATTCTACATTCAAGCCTTGGTTTTTATCTTGTCCAATCCAAATATGGGGAATGTTTCAAAGTTGCATACACTTATGAGTAGTTTAATTTCAACGTCAGTGATAAGATAAGCACTAATACAACAACGTCATAGCCATTCGATACCCGACAAAACGATTCCAAAGCGATCTCTGCTGCCCTCTGCGTGTTCATGAATGGACACGGCCCGTCCAGCGTAAAACCATTGCTCCCACGGGCCCAGGCCGGGGTCCAGACCATGATTAGCCTCACTTGCGGTCCTTTTTATTGGGGGAAACTTGGGCAGATCCGGTCCATGTTTCCAACTGCCACCTTGTATAACAGAGTCGTGACTTTTCCGTGACCGTGCCGACCTCGCTCCGACAAGTCACGCGGCAACAACATTTAAAACTCACACAAAAAAGAGCTATTCATTATTTTTGCGAGCTGGAAAACATTGACTAAAACATTCACAAAGATGCATCATGGGTAGCAGAATATTTGCGCGAAGCTGAGACGAACCCGATCGTGGCGAAAATTAAACCCTTATTTTTTTGCTCCTATCCTATTCTCTTCCCTCTATAAGTCCAACCAAACATAGAGAATATAGTCAATATTAAGTCAATTATAAATATTTATAATCTACACATTTTAAAAATCCTGTCAATCACTTAGATGTGGGGATAAGCCGTGCGCTGCTGTGTGGTAGGGATGTGATTTGCATGCCACAGAAAGCCTCGGCGTTCCATCCTGGCGTTTTGTTTTTGACTTTGCGAGCCTGCTTGTTCTCAGTGCAGATTAAATATAGAAGTTTTGTTCTCGTTGAGGATAGATCTGTTTTTTTATTCCGCCACACACACAACACATATAAAGGCTGCTGCTGCTGCTTTATTGACGCCCGATGCTGATGGCGATTCATTATTGAAAAGGAAATGGTCTCAATATGACTGGAGTTTGTTATGGGGGCCTTTGTTCTCGTCATCTATATTGCAGGGCATCGTTGTCAGTCAGTTCTGTGCCATCTTTCCCCGTCTGTGTTTGTGTGCTGCGGAGAAGAGTTTTCCCGCCTCTCTGTAGTGTTTGTCGGCGTCCTAAAAACCAAACTGCCTTATTTTTCGTTTGTCGGGAAACTGGGCTAAAGAGCGGAGTTGAGTCGAGGCTGTTCGCCGCGAATAGTTATTGTTTTTCCCCTCCTTCTGCAACGTGACGCCATCTGTTTCGAGTTTCTTCGCGAAACGAGGACAAAAAATAAGGGATTACTTTACCACAATTAATTACTGAAATTAGTCCCGGTCAAAAGCGGTTCAAGAGTTCAGCGTTATGTACAGAGAATATGGAAAACGAATGCGGAAAACTTTAAACCAAGTTCTAATCCACGTACTCTTGCACTCACACTTGTAGTATTCTAGTCTATGTGTATTGTTCCGGGTTTAGTCCCAGTTTTAGTATGACTGGAGCCTTTGAGTCTGTCCCAAGCCTGGATAAATGACAGAGTGCGTCTAGAAGCACAGTGCGAGCCAATTTCCAATCAATGCAAATGGATTGTGACCAAGGAAAGTGTTCGCTTCTCATGCCAACCTCAGTATCTTTTGAGCAGAACCATGGATCTGTTGTAGTAGCTCGGTAGGTTGTTGCTAGCTCAAACATGTACATAAAGTATTTTTTACATAAAGCACAATGTACACAGGCCCTAAAGGCTAAACTGGCAGAACAAAATACAGCTTGGACATTGAGTCAAACAGGCAACCATGTTTAAACCCTGGGGGCCTGGGCAGAACACGTACTCATGGTTACGGCATTGGGGCCTGGCCAGAACACACGCTCATGGTTACGGTATTGGGGCCTGGGCAGAACACACACTCATGGTTATGGTATTGGGGCCTGGGCATGTGGCAGAACACACACTCATGGTTACGGTATTGGCCCAGAAGGGAACTTTGTCCACTGAATTTGACCCATCTTTTAATGTCACTAAGGCAATTTGTCAGTAACGTCGAATGGCTTCCATGCACTTTGTATCAACCAGGACGGTCCACGGCATCATTTCAAGACGGCAGACCCACCTCCAGATCTCAAGTGACGTTCTTTGTACCTAGGTGGAGAATTCATCTTTTGTGCCAGTTCCATACTTTAAGCGAATTCTGTAAGGCCAGACGATCATTCACTCAATATCAACTGTTCAGCTGTCTCCATGTCTTCATCTCACTATACGTAACGTTATTAGTTGTTTGAATGAGCAGAAAGTTGCCGTCCAAGTATCTAACTTGGTCCACGCAGGGCTTGTAGTGCTCCAAATCCCCCCACGTATTGAAATATGCAAACAGAATTCGATAATTAGATTTGGCTAAATTAATGCACAGAGAGACGTCAACCTGCACTTTGTATCAACAACAAGCAGTCCGCGGCATCACTTCAAGACTTTCGTAGGAGGCACTTTGTCGCTCTCGAGAATCTAAATGTTTGATTGTCCCGCTTTGTGTCCACTCGAGTCCATCCTTCCCCCGAACTCTGAGCCTCTCCGCTTGTGTTGGTGTTTGTACTTAATCGTAGGCGAACCGTGAAAGTATCCTCTCTCACGAACGCTTGTTGTGCCGCGCTTGCTCTTGATTTCATGCTTTGCTGATGGAAAATTAGGCTGTGGCGTATCTCGGCATGAAGAGGAGATGTAGGAGGCAGCGGCGGCGGAGGAGGAGGAGGAGTGCTGATGTTTTTGCCTCAGGACACTTTCCCTGACAACAAGAAAAACTCGAGCGATACAAAGGAAACCGGCTGTGTCATTGGCGGCTAATGCGCTCTAAACAAGACACGCCGGGTCCCCAGTGTCTCCAAAAGGAACTTTCAAATTCTTGTGTTGTTGTAAAGTTACGTCTGGCATCCCTAAAACAATTTGAATACATCCTTCTTTTCTTTTTGGTAAGCGAATGGCAGTGTTGAATGTCAGAGAGTTCATTACCATTCCTTGTCTTTTCTTTTCTTTATGGTCGTGTCTGTGTATTACCCAGTGAAGCTCGGAGGGTAAAGCGCTTAAAGGACTACATTGAGTGGGGTTGTTTGGTTGTTCAAAGATACGCCACAGTACACCAGAGTACACCACTGTACTTCCAATGCAGCCTGTGTCGTGAGAGAGGGAGGTTTGTGTGAGGGCGGGGGGAGTGTTCCAATCCTCTTATGTAAGGTGAGTCACAAAGATCAAAATGCAAATGATAAAAACGGTTTGATACGATACTCCAAAATAGGTCATGTCTATAATTGGTTTGGAATTGGGCACAAAATATGGACAATTCATTCGAAACAGATGTTTTACCTGCAATTTTGAACTTATTTCTGAAGCAATGGAATTACCGTATTTTCCGGACTATAAGTCGCACCTTTTTTCATAGTTTTGGCCTGGGTGCTACTTATACTTACACTCCGGAGTGACTTGTATGCGATATTATTTGTTCATTTCACACTTGCAACCGCATTTCATGTTGTTTTTCTCTTTTCTATTATGCATTTTTTGACTGGTGCGACTAATACTCCGGTGCAACTTATAGTCCGGAAAATACGGTAATTGGTTTAAAATTGGGCACAAGATATGGAAAATTCATTTGAAACTGTTGTATTACTCGCAATTTTAAGCTTATTTCTGAAGCAATGGAATTAGGTGTAATATGGACAAACTAACAAACAAAAGAATAATCCATAATTTTTCTTTTTTTAAGTGTTCATACAGTTATTCATGACGAAAAGCCCTGTAGCAGATGTTATGGGACACTTCTGTAGGTGAAAACAACCATTCATTTAAATGTAGAAGTGCCACCAGAACAAATTGTACCAGATACAGACACGAAGACATTGAAAAGAACAAAGCAGACCAACAATTTGTGTCCGATCTCATCTGAGCTCAGAGACTAAGCTGGGTCGGGCCTTGTTAGCAGTTGAATGAAAGAAAGAACATCAGATGCTGCAGTTGGCGTGTCATTTTGTTGTGTCCTTGGGCAAGACACGTCATGCACCTTATCTCCAGTGTTGAAGTACGCTGTTGTATGAATGAGGTTGTGTGTGTGAAAGCAAATGGGTGATACCGGCGTGAAATAAATCCATGGCTACAATGCGGCGCGTTTACAGCATGTATGACGTATATGTGAGTTCATTAACATGCACTGACCCAAAGAAATAATCAAATAATATAAAACCTAAGGTTCTAGAGCTAAATATCAAAGAATGCAAACTGAAGCTGTGCACTACAAGCTACTGCAATTCTGTATTTTAACATACTGTTCAGAAGTAACGTCAGTAATCTCTGTAAAGCTTTAATTATGACTTGACTGGAGTTAGTTTTGCTTAAAACACACGGAATCCACCTTGAAACGTGGTAAAAGAGGAACAGTTTTGGTTTCCCATTGAATTAACAATGTTTTTCCACGCACACCAGGCCACGCCCCCTTATGACGCAGTGCCGTATAGTATCTAGTATATAGGAAAATGGATGGTTTGGGCTGGAGGAAAGGTCAGAAATATAGGGGAATATGGTGCTGTTTAACTGTCAGATTGCAGACATTTGACCTGATTCATGCTTTATTTATTATGATTTAGTATAATATTAAGATTAAACATTTATGGGTCCTAAATTCTGAGATTTTGTTCAAAAACAGGCACATCTCCAGTAGATTTCTGAAGACCCCGACATTCCATCTGAAGTTATGACATTTTAATCATTTTAATTCTAGAACGTGAACGACACCTGAAATAAATGCAATAAAATGTGTTCAAATGTTGACTATTCTGAGTTGGAGTATTTGATGCCTGGAAAGATGCCGAAACTTGGATGAGATGTTGTGTGAAAGTCATACCCTCCGCAGGAAAATATTTTCACTTGTTTAAAAAGTATACGTGCAATAACACTGTGCCGCAATCTTCAAATGACCAAAAAAAAGAAAACTGCTGAATTTGAACTCTCATAATGAGCATTTTCTGCAGCACAACAAAAGAGCAGAGACACGCCACAGTCATGGCACACGGGCTGAGTCACTTCACTCGGCTGGGTGAAAAGTTGGAGATTGAAAGAGAAATATTCGGGTTCAGCGCACAGTTTGGGGGGCGGGGTTTAGGGGGCGGGGTAAAGCAAATGGAAAAGAGTTTATTTGTCAAAGCAACAAGATGTGAATCAGGATGGAAAAGGAGTGTGAGCAAACTCTAAACATCTGGACCAGAGTGCATTGTGGGAAGGATACTTCTCTCAAGCTTTTTACTGAAATATTAGTATCCCGGGCTGATCGGTTCTAATTCGGCTTTAGCCAGATCGTACTGTCATTGTGTCGTTGGGGATTACACATCTCACTTGTGTCATCGTGAATGTTCAGTTTTTTTTTTTTTTTTTAGCAACATCATCACTATAATTGGGCAGGGAATTATCCTAATGTGGGAGAGTAAAAAGGCCCTCTTGTCCCGGTTTATTGTCCCGTGGTTTCTATATTTTAGGACATTAGCACGAGCGTGTATTTTGACTCTACCATACCTGGGATATTGTCCTGAAGAACTCTGGAAGAATAAAAGAAATAGAATGAATAAAAAAATAAAACCAAACCAAACTAAACTGGAAAAAAAGTAAATATAGTGTTTTGGGTGGAGACAGACATGTTAGAAATCAAGTATTGAACACATTCCCCTCCCACGTCTCCACCAAAAGCTCTATATTCAGGTATTCTTACTATTAATTAGGCCCGAGCGCCACAAGCTGGCGAGAGGCCTATTAGTCTCGTAAGGCCGTGCGAAAGTGCGCACGTAGTGCGCACGAAATCGAGCGCGAAGCACTCGCCCACTTCCAAACACTCACTAACGCACTCCTCCACTCATGCACGCCCAGTGCATACTAATTAGTAGTAGGAAAATGGAACATTACCATTGTAAACGGGCGAAGCCCGTGCAAAAGTGCGCACTAAACGAGCACTTTACATTGGAAGCGGTCGTCATCCCCATATAAAGCACTCATTTGCGCTAAGTAGCTCACGAATACGTTCCCCATCTCTTGCATGTTCCGTGCATATAAGCATGTAATGCAAAAATTGAACATTATTACTGTATAGAGGGCCAAAAACACAAAGTGGGCGGAGCTCACTCAAAATTAACGAAAGTACCCGTCAGTGACCAGGGACCCACACCATGAGGTAGGAAAGCGCGAGCGCTTTCCGAAAATGTATAGTTCATGATATTTGAAAAATGGGAAACATTGTTTTCGCATCGGAATATTATTCTTTCTTTCTTTCTTTCTTCTTCTTCTCGGGACCAACCCCCCTATTTTTCACCCAGTGAACATTGACGAAAAGTCACAAAAATTAGCACACCTCTAAAAATCGTGTCTCTCTACATTCTGGCTATTTCCTTTTTCTAAAATTAAAAAAATTGGCGCGTCAGCGCCCCCAAATGTACCAAAAATGCATTGAGAGATGGGAAATGACCCAAAAAAAATCTGATCGTAGAATCATGAAATTTGGCGCAGAGGTAGATGGTGACAAGAGAAGTAAAAAATATTATTACGGCAACGCCGTCCGTCCAACCAAATGTCGGCCATATTGCTTCAAAAATGGCTAAACATGACTTCGGAGTTTTTCCAAACGTCGTACTTTTACGAACTCCTCCCAGGGCGGTGGCCCTAAAAAGCTGAAATTTGGTGAAAATGCTACTGAGGAGTGGGACATCAAAAGTTATCCAAATTACATTGATACCTGTCACGGTCTCTGTGCGGCGAAGCCGCAAACTGTAGCAAGAATTTCAGAAATCTCCCAAATTTAACATTTCTGCCGTTTGCGCAGATAAAGTCCGAATTGCGTCAAATTAGAATCAGTTGTTAAACTCTTTGCCCTAAACCTACTTTAAGTGAAATAAATTAATTTGGAGCCACAGCGCCCCCTACAGATTTTATATGGAGGTTAAATATTTAGTTTTGCGAAATTATATGAAATTTGACACACAACTCAATTTTGGCATCCCCATCAAAAAAGTCAATGACTCATGTCATAATTGTTATGGCGTTGCCGTAACGATGACCGAAACCTTCCACGTTATTCCAATGGGGAAATCGACAGAACATGTTTACACTTTAGACTTTCACGAACTCCTCTTAGGGCGTTAGACATATTAACCTGAAATTTGGTGAGACTCATCTTCAGGACCATCAAAAGTTATCCACATTTTTATTTTAAGAGTCACGGTGTCTGTGCGGCAAAGCCGCATATTTTGCCAAGAATTCAAAATAAAATTGCTTTTTGATGGTAAAACAAAGGGGAGAAGATGTGACAGCGTCACAGATTCAGCAGTAGATGTAATAAAAGGACAATTGGGGCGCGTTAGCGCCCCCTCCTCTTGCGGCGTGGCGAGGGCCGATCATTGCCGCTTGCGGCTATATTTGCTTATTATGTTTGTATTTATTTATTTTGACATGCACCGTTTTATATTTTTATAAACTGTATTGTTTTTTTTTAAATGTGTTTTTTAACATTGTAAAGCACTTTGAATTGTACTTTTTACAAATACAGTTGATTGATATTATATTTACTTACTTTTCAGTACTTATTTTTTCAGTCCATCTCCAGGTCATACATGTAGCCATTTTTCAACAATAAAAGCTTGTAAATGTAAATCTGCCGCTTGCTCTAATGAAAGTAAAAGTATTATTCAGCTGTCTTAGAATTTACACAAAATGACAAGTACAAAACTAGTCGGACTCTACTGGTTAAATAAGTGACGAATAAAATAAAGTAAAATAAAGCATACTATGTTTTGGTTGAGTTTTTTTTTTAATGCGTATTTTTATTTTTGCTGCTCTTTGTGTTGCGACACTGTGCGACATGTGACAAATACAGGTTTTCTCACCTTTACAAGCCGGCGTTCTATCTGCAGCAGTCTAAAGCCCAGATAAATAGTTGAATTCAAAACTTAAACCAACAAAATGTGCCAATTACTTAACATCGAGAAGAAGCACCAACTCCAAAATGTTAAGGCCCAAAGGAAAGAAGATATGGAATGAGCTCAAAGATATCCAAATGCACTTTAAATAGTCTATCAATCTTCCATCCCTTACTACGGAGTCTTGTAATTGAAGTCGGTGCAAATTTAGGGCCGTAGATTAGCAATCTTAAGTGTTAGGTCGAGCACTGCGCGGTCTATCTGCTGCCATCTCTGACAGTCTAATATTCTATTTCCACAAAGTAATCAGTCAGGAAGTTGGAAGAATCTAACTCATTCAAAACCCATTGCTGTGCACAGATAAATCAATATTCACATTGGGCCTAATATTTAGAGTCGGATGAGTCTTTTTTTTGTCGGATCTTGGAAGCAAATGGTTGTGGGAAGGAGTTGTGAGGATGTCAGGGAAAGACATTTGGAGCTCAAAGGCACCGCTGGCCACTGTGAGCCAAGGCTTAATTATGACGACCTTACAACGGGGCACCAGCCTAACGGGGGCACCGGCCGAACGGGGGCACCAGCCTAAAGACACGCGTAGAGGCCAAGCGAGCGATGCCAGGCGCACACGATACGCCCCCCCACCGCGTTCATCGGGAACCACAAACGGCGGCGTTCGCTTGATTGCCGCATCACGACCAAGAAAGGGCAAAGGGAGAGAGCGTGGAGGGAGGGGGGAGACGTGGAGACGCAAAGTTGGCAAGAAACGATCGTAAATATGGAGGTAGTGCATCGGTGACGAGGTTATCAGCAGAAGTGGGCCAGAGTTCGAATTTTTTGATAGATAGATATTTTCTTTAATATCAAGGAAATTGTTTATTGTAAAAAAAAATGCTACAAAAAATGCTGATAATACAAAAAAGAACGAATCAAATGAGGTGATATTTATCATAGAAGAAACAGAATCAGGATTATGCACTGATCACCGTTACAAACATTTATCATTTGTCTGCTAATTAAATCTTAACCAATACGTTTGAAGAACATTTTAATACTTTTATATTAGAGTGACACTTTATGGGAGACTCCAATATCCATTATATTCTTAGAGTATCCCATGTGTGCAAACTGGGCAGACACTAGAAATTGTTTTACTAAATACTAGTATTCAAAAGGTATAACATAAAGTAATCAAATTAGTACTCGTAGAACCGACAGTAACATTTCTTCTCCTGTTTGCAGGAGCTAAGTCTTTAATTTGAAGTGCAAAACAGAGCACAGATACAGTGAGTGATAAGCGTCATAATGGGGGGCGTATATAAGTATAAATTTAAGTATAAGTCGCACCCCAACCAAAACTATGACTTATAGTCCGGAAAACACGGTATTTAGGTTGCCTTAAAGTGACTCGTTCATTCGCACCCCTGATGGTGACGTAGATGTGGTTGACACTTCTTTCCTTTTTTTTCTTCCAACTGAGGTACAAACTTCACAATTGTTCTTAAAGTGTGCATTTGTACAACTTTAAAATTCAGTGTTTGCAAAGAATAATGTGGTTTGTATCTAGAGACTAACACACATACACACACACACACACTTTCAGAATGCATCTAATATTTTTAATTTCCTCCCTGTCTCCTCACTCTGTCAGTTAAAGTTGGTTGTAGAAGTGTTTGTTGGTAGCGCCTGCAGCCCTGTCTCTCGCAGATAAGCGCTCGTAATCCTGCTGTGACTGCGCCGCCTGTTCCGAAGTGCTCCTCCGCTCCAGCCCAAAAGTGTTTAAAATTTTAATTTCTCTGTATTTTCCCATCTGAAATGAAGTGTCATTAACTGTATTCAAGCTCTTATTATGTGGATGGGTTTTTTAAATGAGCCTCTTTCTCTTAAGTCGGTTGCTTGTCAGATTTTGTAATGACAAAACAAATCAGAATTTAGCGCAGGCTCTAATCTAACTCATCATCTCCATTAAAGATCAAAACATCTGATTAGATTACGACTCCCTCGAGAGGATCCCAGAGCCTCTTTTAGGAAGAGTCCCGGTGTTTGACAGCGTGCCAGCGTTAACAAAAGGGAAATGCTCAGTTCTCTTTAATAGATCTATATTCATTTTCAAATGAGTTGATTAGCCAGCACAATGTCATTGGATTCAGGGGCCCATTACACATTTATGATGGTAAATTACGGAACATTTACAATCCAAATGAAATTTCATGAGGAGGGGATATTGAAAAAGTGGAGGCAGCGAGTGGCTTTGCGTTCATCCCTGTAGCCTTGCCTCATTGCATCCTTCTCCCGCCTCCTTCCCTTCCTCTCCTTCCCTCCCTGGTCTCCCGCTCCTTGCCACTGTCTCTGGCATATCGCAGCAGCGCCCCCTGTGGTCACACCGGGCGCGACCTGCAGACTCGCACACGTCTGCGCCACTTCGCGAGCCTCCTGCACTGTAATAATGCCACTTATTTACGGGTAAACAGTGCGCTGCTGCCGCCGCCGCTGCTGCACGAGCGGAGGCAGGCTGCAGAGGCACGAGCGGAGCAGATGGCAGGTGCCCTCGTCTCTGCCGCGCCGGTGTAGTGTTACTTGTAGGTTCAAACGTCCTATAGATCCCTGAGCAAACACCTCTCGGCTCCAATCAGCCCTCTGCACCGCGCAGCCCTGTCACCGCGTCCATATCAATATTTTATTTTGGCAAATTTGCGGTGACACGCATTAGTACAATTAGGGCCCCGGTTTTTTACTCGGGTTCCCGTCTTCTACGCAGAGGCAGAGCGGGCGGAAAAAGCTCCCTCTCTCCCCGGCAGCGCTAGTCTCTCGACCACTCACGGGCTCGTTCTCCCCACTAAGGCTGGTTCGTTCTTTAGCCCTCCACCTCTAAATAATTCATCATCCAATCAATCATTTTCTCTTTGTTTTGGGCCCCAGTGCCTGAGATGAAACGGCCTGCTGCCAAAGCTGCTTTGCCTCATCTGAGGATTGGAAAACATGATCTGCTGCTGAGATTACAACTCGCACACACAAACACACACAAACACACACACACACACACAAACACACACACACACACAAACACACACACACACACAAACACACACACACACACACAAACACACACACACACACACACACAAACACACACACGGCAAAGATGCACTGTGCCGCATACACTGTGTTTGGGAGTCCTTCATACACATAAAAGTGGTCTAGAAGTGTACGGATTTATGTGTTTGGGTGAAAATAAAAGTATGTGCAGTGTTACTTTTCTTGCCTAAAAATGTAACTAAAAAAGGAATCAAAAGACGCTCTGGATTTTTTTTCCCTTCAGATTCTCAAAGTAGTTTACCATAATGAGTACAAAAAATATAATTCAATACATGCATCATATTTTATTCACATGCACATACTTAGTGTCCACTGTAATAAAGAAGATTAGAAGTTGTTGTAATTTTCAACACTCTTTAAATGGAACCAAATTATAAACTTTAAAATATTCATCTAAAAAGGCCAAGTATAGAGCATTATTTAGAGGATGCCATGCAATGTATTACACAGCAAGTTTGCGGCTCTATTATTATGGTTAAAAATGTGTGAACAGTAGAGTAAGTATAGTACATAACAGTTATTAAAAAGTATGCATTTGGGCATTACCACGATTCATAATAATCCGCATACTGGAGATCTCAATATACAATAAGTTACATACTTTTTGTGCTTGTTTTAGCCCTGATAAATGTAGTTTTGCACGGAAACGCGTCAAACTTACACCAAATTAACAACGCGAAACAATAAAGAAAAGTACGAACTACGCTTTGCTCGAACGAAGACGGAAGTTTAAAAACCGTGTCCCGGCTTCGTTTGAAAAATGAACAATGCGGAACTATTCGCTGACACCGTTCCCTTTCGTGGCGTCAGCACTTCTGCAACAAATGCGCCCGCGTTCGCCATAATGGCTTCACATTAGGTCCCCCTTTTTCTCTGTTTCAACGGCAATCTAACAATTTAACCGCGCTAAGACCTCGTCCCCGTTTGTTTTTTAATGGGACGCCATCGTCGGGGAGTTTTGTGAACCTCGGCGCGCCTGTGATCTCCGCCGCTGCGACACGAAGGATAGTTTGGGGGGGGGAAAAGGCTTGCGTGAAGGGGCCCCCGTCTCCGCCTTCAAGCCCGCGCCGAGGCTGGCTTAATGGGGGGAAACGCCGCGGACAAGTGGTTTGAAGATATTTCGCTTTATCCCTTTGGCGCGGGGGCTCTGCAGGTGATGCCGCGAATGTCTCGGGCGTTTGATGTGGAACAACACAGAATGACGGCTTCAAAAAATGCATTGAATGACGGCTTCAAAAAATGCTAAAAGGGAAAGAAAAAAAAAACATTCGAACCCTACGCGCCGCCGCTGCCACTACTTGAGCGCACATCAGAGGCGAGTGACATCTATGGTAAAGAAAAGTGTTTGAAAAATGACATGCTGCAAGTGATGTCAGGCGATCTTTTTTTACTTCGACAATTGCCACTGTTTTTTTTTTTTGCTAACAAGGTGGTTCTAAGTCGAGCGTGTCCATATGAACTGCGTTGGACGGAGCGTGAAAGGATGCTGCTGCCAGACCGTCGTAGTAAGATTTTTTACCTCCCCAAAATGTCACCCAAGTGTCCCACAGGGGGCGTCTAACAAGGGGAGATTAAGTGCGGAGACAAGGGGCTTAGATTCCACTGATTTCAGGCGATCGCTCGGTCTCGGCCAACTTTTCGACGCACTTTGTTACCGCTGGATACAGAAGATCAGATTTGGGAGGTTCTAATCAGACGTGGGGTGGGGGTGGAGGCGTGTGGGGGGGCAGAGTCCAGCAGCTCCTCTGTCGGCCACGAGGTCGAGAGTGAATCGCAACTTACAAATGATACTTTCAGATAGAAGAAAAATATTAGTTTTGGCACATTTGACACAGTTCCAGGCTTCAATCACCAATGTATTATCTGAAAAAACTTTATACTAACTTTACCTTCATTGGCCTCATTGAAGCATGAAACAAATCGTTTGTTAAGAAACGTTGTAACTGAGAAAACTGTGTGTTTTCCACAGAAGAGTACTGTATATTGTGAACGCAGCTCAGAAACATTAGACTGCGACGTGCTCTCTGCATCTAATAACGAAGTATTTTCTGCTTTGTCAAGTGCTGAAAGCAGCGCTCTGATTGGCTGCGCTTGGGCGGTCCACCCCAGTTTGAGTTCTGATGAATGGATGTGAATATTAACAATGTGGCAAAGGGTTTGTGAGGGTTGAGATTTAAAATTGTACTTACATTATTGCACTGTGAAAACCCATTAGAACAGGGCTATTCAACCTAAGGCCCACCAAGGGATTAATGCGGCCCATGACCCATCTTCCAAATATTAAAACAATAATAATAAATTGTTTACTTGTTTAATTCTGGATTAGCACTAGTTTAAACCTGGTTTATTCCTTGTTTATTTCCACTTCAGACCTGTTTTGATTCAAGATTAGTTCAGACCTGGTTGGCTCCAGTCTTGTCCTATTTTAATTCTGGTTCAGTCCTGGATGGGCAATTTTGCAAAGCAATGTTGGTAAAGCATTTTGTGTGCTATTTCTCACAAAAAATAAAATCTATCAATTGTTATTTGATTGTAATAACGTGATTCATTAAAACAGGTTTCTGGATATTATGTGCAATCCAAAATGTTGTTATAGTAGTCAATGTCTGGCCCAGAGGTCTCGTCCCTCCACAAAATCTGTCCCTCTAGAAAATTAAATTGAATAGCCCTGGATTAGAAGTTAAGTAATTACGAAGCCTGAATTATTCTTAATAAGCTATTGGTTAATTGTGAAGGAAAGCGGAGTTTCCCATTTTTTATATGCATTTTTAAAGCAGAACTTTGTGACAAAGATAACTTTTAGTCTAAATCAGACCATGGCGCACTATCTGCAGCTGCGCGTGTCTGCGTACACTGGTGTGTGAATGGGTGAGTGGTTCCTTGATGTTAAGGGCTTTTAGTGTCTTGAAGGTAGAAAAGCAGTATATAAATGAGACCATTTCCCGTTTAGCACAGTGTAGCGTGAAACGGGAATGAGAGCGGGAAGGACATTACAGCAAACTGTCGAGAGCCCTATCTGAACTCGGGGCGCTGTGTGTTGCTCACATGTGTGCAATCCACTCTGCTGCATCTGTCTAATTGCTTTAGATAATGAATTTGATTGATCTACATAGCCTTTCTCCATAAACCTTGCCTTTAATCAGCCATTGTCGCTTATGTACCCCACCTACGGCCCATAGTAGTAGTCGTTCGCTCAGACCAGCAACAAGCGCTCGACTTTTTCCACGCACTATCAAACAAAACACTTTGACTGTACAGCTTTCAGCCAATTAGCCCTGCACCGCTAACACGTGCGGTATGAAAAAGTCGAAAAGGCGCATGTTGTTTACTCCTAAAGCGCTCGTTTATCCTCGCCATATGAAAGCTAATGGTTGCGTAGCGCTGAGCCGCGGGGGACTCCCTCCACAGTAAACACATGTCTACACTCTGATAAATAGCTGAGGCAGTTGAGCCGACATTAACTGTAAGTGTCTGGGGCGCTATAAAAGACAAACTGCTTTATTTATCCCACTGGCAGAGAAGCATTATTGAGACAGACACCAGCCGACTGGAGTAAATAAATAACAACGCAGCCGGAGGAAGCAAGGAAAAGGGAAGAGATGAATGAAACACAGAGAGAGAGAGAGAGAGAGAGAGGGAGCAGGGCTGGAGAGGAGTCATTCTGGAGCACGTCGAGCCAGATCCATGTAAAAGGAGAGCAACAGAAAGGGCATCTGGTGTAAACTCCTCGGCCTGATCAGTGTGATTGAATGTGGACATGGAGAACAATTAAATGTAGAGAGGAGATATCAGCAAATGATACAGTAAATAGTACATTGAAGTCAACATACAAATAGATTTTTCTCTTTATTAACGAAATACTATTATGAAAACACCTGATTAAAATGAGTGCACGTGACATTAAAACTAGATGTTAATTTGATGAGGGATATTGAAGACACCAGAACTTTAAAAAGGCCTCATAGCAATATAAACAAAAACAAATGATATAGTTTAAATGTGTTTTTATTCTTTTATCCGAGCACTTTATGTTATGGCTTTCACATTGAATTTAAATCAGACAAAGGAGGAAGTAAGATATACACAGTTTGTGTAAAAGATGTATAATATACCGTACGGTCTTTGAGGGGTTTTATAGATTTTTACTGGCTCACGGCCATCGGGGGGCACTCTAGAAGAAAGTCTAGAGAATTTGACACACTGTAGAAGAAAAGACGTCAGTGGACAGTGGTCACTGTCCAAGGGACACGTCACACGCTGTGTGTTTTATCACAATCAGACTCATATTCACAGAGAAATGAGTCTAGAGAGGAAGTGAATCTAGCTTTGTTTTTTGTATTGAATATATTTAATTTAAAAACAATAATATATAGTGTTACTGTGAAAAAGATTTATTCATAATCCTTATAGCTTTCTGTAGCAACCACTTTCTGTATGACTTGTGCTGTCATATTTCTTAACAAATGGTAAGACTAGAGAACATGTAATAATTTATAATCAAGAAAACATTTTGGCTCATACATTATTGAGATGTTTTGTGCCAGTTTCTTCTCAATGTACTGTCTTAATATGACCTTTCCAGTTGTTCATCATACTTACCCCCAAAAGACTTTGTTTTGTAGTATTCTTTCCATGTATTTGTATTCATGTTTGTGAAATAAAGGCCAACAGCCAGGAAACGAGAGGAACAAACAGGAACGGCGTGGAATAGAACGAGCTGAAGCACAAATGAAAGCAGCATCTGTCTCGGGGCGCTGGGTTGAAGGATCACCTCGGGCCCATAATCACATCCCACAGGGCAAAACGTCAGATGACCCCGGTGTTGAACGACCTGCTCCTTGTTTCTCTCTCCTCTCTCTCCTCGCTCTCCTTGCTCGCACCACACACCATATCTGCCCCACTTCATGAAATAAATTGGCCACCTACCAAAGACGGCAAGAGTCAGATTACCTCTGGTGAGAAGTCAGCTCCGGCAATTATTCTTACACAACGGTGTCGAGAAGCTGTTCAAATATGTCATTCCGAAAACATGGCCCTGCCGACGAGCCTCCTCAGCAGCCAGATATTTATTAACAATTACGAATTAATTGGAGGAAATATTTGGTTCATATATGTCAGTGTAATTTGGGTGAGAAAATGTGATGAGTTCTTGGTTTTTTATTAGAATATCATTAACCCCGGTGTAATTAACCCTGTTCAAAAATTAACCACATGTTATTATCAAACCAAGCAAATAATTGAAGCAGCGGCTTAATTTATAATTTGACAATTTCCCTTCCTCCTCTTTTCTCCCTCTTTCATGTATTCCTTTAATAAAAGACAGGAAATGGAGAGCAACATTCGACGGCGGCGGGCTTTAATGAACACGTAGTACGGTGAAAGGAAACGCAGAATTATCTTGCACTAATGGCGTCTCCAGCCTTGTCCTCTCCGTACGCTTTCTTTTTTTTTTTTTTACCCCAGAGACGAGGGCCGGCACTTCGGGAGCGAGTGTGAGGAGCCGGCGTCCGTGTAGTACTCGCGGTAAAGACGAGCGAAACAGAAGAGCAGAAACAGACCAGGCCAGTGTCGGGTCACGAAGGGCAGGCAAAGTACCATCTTCATCCTTCTTACTTCTGGAGCTGCTGCTAAAAAGTACTTTGTTTGAGGTGTTCAAGTATTCAACAGAGTAACATTTGTGAGGTAATGATGCCGGTGGACTTATTCATCCAATATTGCAACCAAAATATGAGAGAATATGAGATATGGGAGTATGAGAATGAAAATGACACCAACGCCGTGCTGCCCAGTTGTCGAGTGGTTAAGGAGGGAGCACATGTGCATATTCATGTGCAGTTACTGTCATACTCATACGCAATAATGTCATATTCATGTGCAATTAGTATTATTTTGTCTTATGTTGGCTTATTTTTAGTTTATTTTACCTTTTTATTTTCTCCCTCTATTCCTTATTAAGAATATGAGAGGTTCTGTCTATAGGAGTTTTGTGTATGAGAGTTTTTCTATTAAGAGTGTTTTTTAATTTGAACTGTTCTTTTCTTCTGTATCTACTTGCGTTGCAACACCATAATTTCCCCATTGTGTGGACAAATAAAGGCTTTTCTTATCTTATGTGACAGGTTCTATGTGCAGTCGGCCCGCAGCATCGTCAGACAAGTTTTCATCTCTGTCCTCCCTTCTCTCACCCCTATTTCACACTAAAACTGTCCTGTCTAAAGCCAACAGCCCAAAAAAACTGGAAAGAGGTGCTTAACTGTTGAAGTTAAAAGCACCTCTTTCTTTAGGCGAGTCCTGGCATCAAAGGGGAGGAGTCTACTGCTCTTGTTTTTTTATTGGAAGAGGTGTATGCATAGGAAACTTACGCATACACGGGTAGAAGATGTAAACTCCACACAGGAAGGCCCGGTGCTGCACAAGAGTCGAACCTAGGACCTTCTTGCTGTGGGGTTCAAAAGTGCTTACCGCTGCGCCACCGGGTACTTACTGATAATATATAGTGTGTTTAGAGACATGCATATCTTACAAAAAAAAAAAATATATATATATATATATATATATTGGAAAAAAAAAACACAGACCATTCAAAACTTGTGTGTAAATAATGATACAGTCCAGTAACATTGTCAACAACAGCAACGGCAGGGAGAAGAAAAAATAAAAAAGAGAGGAAGAAGAAAAAAAGTGCGGAGTGGGCGGTACCAATACTGTGTGTGTATTGTTTGAGAAGACTGTTTTTAGAATAATACATCCAGATGAAAATAAAGAGCTTAAAGCACACCTGATCCACAATGTAAGTCTCATTTAGTCCAGTTTATGTCAAATTTGTCCATTTCCAAGTTCAGTCCATATGTGATTTTTTTCCATTTTCCAATGGACATTTTATGTCCATTATGATATCGGTCCAGTCCTTTCACATCACAATTTTTCAACTTCCTTAGATCAAGCCCAAGGCAGAAAAGACCTTAAACAATGTTGATTATTCATTGATACATTTACATGTTTCCAGCACATTCCGCAGCTTTAAAGACTCTGCGAAGACTCACTCACAGTTTTCTTGCAGTGAGACGGTGGAGAAAAAGACACCCAGCCACCTAAGGTCACCATGAGCTATAACTGTGCTGAAGGGAAAGAACCGCTGACATTGTAAAAAAAATACACTCTTTTCTCAGCTGTAGAAAAATTAATCTGGTTATTAATTGCGCATCACTTTCAAACGGGACATCCTGCTGTGACCCCTACTTGACACCCTCTTTGTGGACGCCACCACAACGGCCCATTGCTCACAGAGGGAGCGGGGTTTGCCAGATCTGCCTCATCATTGACCCCGGCGCCGTGCCACCATGAGTCTCCGAGACAGACGTTTAACTGCCACGCAAAAACGCTGCGGCTCGCTGCCTCTTCAATCACTCATATGACAGTTAACGGCCTGCGCTGCCTAATGATTTTCTGTCATGTCCGAGGCGCGCAGAGGGGGATTAAATATCGGTCGCGATGGACACATCAACTAAACTACAATGGCCCCTGTTCATCAGCCGTCCCTGTGCGGCCCTCTGCGGAGCCCTGAGGGGACAGGCTGGTGTGGGCTGGAGCTTAGACTGCGCTGGCGATGTGTCAGGAGCATGTCTTTGTCTGCTGTGCTGGAAGTTTTCATGCAGCCAAGCGAGAGGGACTATTTTATTTTGGTGGATTTACTCACCACGAGGCAGATGACGAGGCCGTCTTTGCACCGGCGCCAAGTTGAAACGAGGTGGTTTAACTTTTGGGTAAAGCGTTGTGCGTCTCCATTTGGCTTTACCGCATTGTAGGGTGTCCAAATAAACCAATACTAAAACTATAGTGTGAAAATGTTTATCAGTACTTAGAAAATGATGCCCAAACTAGTATGGACCCTTATTAGCCTTTTGGTATTGTAGAAAAACATTCAGTTGTAGTCATCTGGACTCGACTCTCATCCAAGAGTCATTATCAAGCTATTGGAATGTGTATTGAGCCTTTAACTTTGGATTCAAGTTCAGTTGAATCAAGTTTGAAATGTTTGTACACGTGATACACATGAAGGGGATGTGACTGCTATAAAATTGACGAAATTGCTATAAGTTGATCTCTAGTTTTGCAGATCAGGTCAGAAAAAAATACAATAACATTTGACCTCTGTAACTTGTGTGCAGTGTTGTTTTTGAATTTTGCATTTGCATTTCAAGCAGGTTTAGGTTGTGTTTTACTCCTCTCCCTTATGAAAAATATTAACTCCTGAGACTCATCTTTAGTTTTCATGCCAGAGTTGCAACAGCAGAACCTTTGGTCAAATTCACTGTGCATCATCCAATTAGGAGCTTCCTCCAGAAGTAGTAGTAGTAGTAATTCCTTCAAATAGTAGTCATTGCAGTCATTGTGCTGTACTCTAGATGTTTATAGGTGAAGTTCCATTGACATAACTAATCTCTGAGGCCTATGAAGTATATCTAAAATACTCACACCATGTCTATATACCCCATCTAAGACCCATAGTTGACAAGGCAAGTACCAGTCACCTACAACCTAAAAAGGATAACAAATATTCCAGTAGAGGCTGTTTTGGAACCCATTTTATCAACCAGTGCTCAAGCAAGCCCAGGTCCAATGGGAAAACTTGTATTTGATCTTATGTATTTGTTATACACTCTGTTGTACATTTTGAGCAGACACACTCTTGTTAACAAAGCAGCATATCTTCTCCCATCATAGATCCAAATTCGAAAGCCAAAAAAAAGCCAACTTTCTTTTTTTGCTTAAGTTGCAGTAGCAGTACTCTGTGGTCCGTGTGTACACAGGCGGTTTGAAGTGTGGGGCCACTCGTCTCTTGCCCCCTCGCTCTCTCTCGGCCCCTGTGTTGTGTCTGAACATCTTGTATTCAGCTGGACTCTGTGACTCACCTCCTCTACACATCAACATTGTTTGCAGGATGGATATAGAGTTGTGTGAAAACTTTGGGGTATTTATTATTCAAAGGCCTTGTTCCCTAGTCTGTTTTAGCGCAGGGGGGTAGCAGAGGTGTCCGTGTGTGTGTGTGTGTGTGTGTGTTTGGTGGAGCCGGAGATGCAGGGTTGACACAGTGACACTGACAGGGAGAGTCTCAAATCCCACACTCCACTTGGTCCCATTATTTGTTGGAGTCGGGGAGGCAGAAGCGAGATCACAGGCCGCGCAGCTCAGAGTGAAGTGCTGGAGCGAGGCCCGGCCGTGTGTGTGTGTGTGTGTGTGTGTGTGTGTGCGTGACTGCAGCGTGTCGATCTGCACAGTGGAAAGTTTGTATGTATGTACTGAATAAGCGTGCAGTGGGATGGCGTGTGTGATTATACGTGCGGGTTTGGCTTGTTTGCAGATTTATGGGGCATTCATTCTGTGCAGTGACTCTTATACTTGCAAACTAGTCCGGGACTTTTTGAAAAGGCCTGAAGTCCCAGTGTATTCATGTTTTACGACGGAAGAAAAACAAGTGGTTGGGGAAGTAAAACAAATAAGCGGTGTTGAAAATAGTACAGAGAAGTTGCTGGCAAATTCGTACTTTATTAAAAAAAAGTGCACATGAAAAATAATAGTCTTACTTATTAGTAGGTCAATCAAATGGTGTAAAGCTGAATTTAGTTTAGGTTTATACCTCAATCTTCATATTATTTGTGCTCAAGCCAATTATGTTCAGCAGAAACAGCGGCCATACAGTGGTGGAAGTTGTCTCCCACAGCGAGGATGCACTGGGACTCGGGACATATAGTCATAATAAAGGTCAAAACAACCCGTGGCTTTGTGTGACATCATTTTCCACTTGTGCTATATCTGTAGTCACACCATGCAGGCGGGTCAACAGGAAGACACTGTCAAATCAGAATTGTTTTATTTTGTATTCATTTTCCCTTTGAAAAGATAACGTCCAGTGACACTGAAACTAATCTGAAACTTGCCCTGCTAAATGTCAGATTATTGTTTCACAAATTAACTGAATTAATGCTTGTATTTCTTCTTATGATCTTGATTTTGTTTTTAACTGATACATAGCTTAACAAAAACATGCAGAATATAGTTCTAATAGAATCTACAAAAAGGTGGTGGTGTCTGTTCAGTCTTTAGAGATAAAATAGTTATTTTATTCTCAAATGTACATCATTTGATGTATGTATCCTTTCAAATGGAGACAAAACAGTCCCCTCCATGCTTTTCAAAGGTTTATACAAGCCTCAACAACCAGAACTGCCATCATTTTATTGATGATTTTACTGAGATGCTCTAAGTCGCATGCACAGACTTTGATTGTTTGGTCATTACAGGTGCTTTTAATGTCCATGCGGATAATATTTGTGACAGGAAAGCTAAAGAGCTTGATGCTGTCCTTGTGGCCCCACCCACAGCAGAGGGCACATTCTGGGTCTTCTAATTACAAAGGGGGTTAATAGGATAAAAGTGGTAAATGTTGCTTTGTCTGATCATTTGTTATCGTCTGTTATTTCCACACTACCGTTTTGGTTTCTCTCAATTTTTAGCCGCCACAGATCTAGAAAATACATTTGTCAAATCTGATCATTATAAATCACACATAAAACCCTTTTGACCAGCCACTATCGCCACCCATTCGCATGATTACAACTTTGTAATAGTTGCACAATTGTCACTGTTCAAGCTTCTCCTGAAGGAGGCTTTCCAAAGCTACAGTAGTGTCTGGAATCTGTGTGTGGAGGGTTGACTGCAGTGTGACTGAGGTTCAGTGTAAACAACGGCAAACTTTAAGTGAACTTTTAATTGGGTTTTATGAGTAAAAATGGTTTTATATTGTAGATTAAGCAAATAGCTGTTGTTGTGGTATTTTGATCATGTTTTTGATGCATTTTATAAGTAGACAAACCATTTTTGCCCCTGTGTTGTGATGTGTCACTTATCTTCAACCAAAGCTGTAGCTTTACCTAAGGCCTGAGTTTTTTTTTTATTTTTTCCTTGGCATTTTTAAAAGGGGAGGACGGAATAAAAATAAAAATACAATTTTATTTTCCCATTATAAAATCACATTTCTACCATCCAAAAGTCGGAGTTGAATTTAAAAAATATTTTTTTATTCCAAATCATTTTCTTGGATTCTTAGAATATAGGCCCTACAACCATCTCTCTACATTATCTACATACTTATAGTTATCAATGCAAGACATTGAAAATAACTTATTATACTGCGGTGTACAAAAATACCTTCAATGTCATAAACTATAACTGTTTAATGGAAGGTGGAACTCACAGTGATCAGACAGAAAGTAGTCCCAGACTGACAGCTTCTCAGAAAATGAATCATCCCGTGACCAAACAAGTCGCTTTGATAAACTTTATTGAGTCTTGACAGGAACACAAAGTGTGCAATGAATGAAAATGTCTTCAGCTTAAATTTGGCCACAGTGACTAACACTGTGGCGTAGTCATTTTTCCCACGCTCAAGTCGTAGACACGTAGCTCAGATCATCGGGACAAGTAGCGTCCTTACAATGCGATCAGAAGAGAACGTGTGACTCCAGACGAGCTGGACATGTCCACATGAGGAGGACTTGTGCTACTTAAACGGCAACGACAAAATGATTCTGATATAATCGGTCAAGACGCGTATTCTTCATTTCCTCGTTCGATGAGTTCAATGAATGGGAGCACGAGCCAAAGCCACACCCACCCCGCATCCTTCATTTTAATCTACCGGTCGATCTCATCGTGAGTTGCAAGAGTTTTAAAGCTCTGACGTTCGGATGAACTCGTGGTTGTGCAGAAATGGTCAGAGGTTGGAGATGCTGGTGCAGAATACATTTTTATTTTTATTTTTATTGATGTTTTGGCAAAAAAAACTGTGGAATATCCGCGAAAACAGAAAAAAACAAAAAAAACAATCTCAGTTTTTGACGTCGGCGGGCTCGCAAAACAACTTATTAAAAAACTCTCGCCTAAATGACATAAATGTGTACGTAACGATGAAAAGATGGCCTATGATGGAGAAAACCCACAAGCAGACGTGTGGACGAGATCCGTGTCGAGAATAGACAGGAAGAGACTGGGGCAGTCGTCCATCCAATATCTGTCTCCCCACAGCATTTGTACAACCGCCGCTGCCTCTGGCCATGACCTGAGACACAAGCTTCTCCAACATGCGCGACTCAATTTCGTTGATGTCAGCACCGCGGCCGCTGTGGCCCCTGCGGCCCCCGAGGCCCCTGCCACGTCCGAGCTGGCTGCTTCTCTACCTGTGCCCTCTCTCGGCTCTTCTTTCCTCCCTCTCAGACAGATCAGGTCCTCCTTTATTTTTTGAATTGTCCCTCCAAAGAAGGGTGCACTGATTACTTAGCGCCTAGGATTGGCGCAGTCACTCACGTGGAGTGGGGGTGTCAAGGCATCCATTGGGTAGATGCACTAAAATTAAAACATAAATATTAAACCTACAACAGAGACATCATAGCTCATCCCTCTAAATTGTGCCAACTGACAGATGCAAAACTACTTTCTCCAGCTAGATGCGGTGAAACGCAAAGACACGAGTGGAGCGCGGACATACGTCTTGAGGTTTATCCTGAAGGTGATGAAGTGCAGTGCAGTCTTGGAGTTGTTAAAGTAAAATGTATATGTTGTTAACAATGTGATAATGTTTACCTCTGGTTAATTGAACTCAAGCGCATCCAATCTATTTCGTCCATGCCGACAACATTAATTATTCTCGTGTCAAACTGGAATACTGCCCCATTCAATGAAAATATATAATTCAATAATGTTATTTTTCCACATGTTCTGCAATGTAACACTGACATATTTGATTTAACTGCCTGAGCTCTTCAATCCTCTGTCATCACATGGATTGTTATTACTGGCCTTGGCAAGTTAGTCCGGAGAAAAACCACCTTTATTGAGCCACACTCAAAGTTTATTCACAAAAAATCGATAATCATTGATCAGCCCAATTCATTTGTGGTTTACACCTATCTGTATTTACTCCAAACATTGCATTTAATCAATGAAATTAATCACGGCTGTGTTTTCTCTGCTTTCCCTCCCACACGCACCGGCCCGTCGCTGGAGTTCCATCGCAAACATATAATAATGAAGTGGTCCAGTGTCTACACGGCAGCTCTTCAGCCCCGCTCGCTCCCACCAGGCAGCGCACTCCACGCTTTACATACAATATTCATAACGTGTCGAAGAATCCCGGTCTGGTCATCTTTAAAAAAAAAAAAATTAAATAAAAAATCTTGGCAATCACCCGGTGTCTCTTGTCCTTATGAAAGAGAATAATTCTTTAACATGCGCCAAGATGGTTCAAAAAACGCTTTTTTGATGAGTGACACTTCCCTTTCTCCGGATACGTTTTATGTGTCGTACTCATTAATAAAGCAGTGCT
Organism: Eucyclogobius newberryi; assembly: GCF_026437365.1. Lineage (NCBI taxonomy): Eukaryota > Metazoa > Chordata > Actinopteri > Gobiiformes > Gobiidae > Eucyclogobius > Eucyclogobius newberryi. Next base: position 26,471,170 of record NW_027315834.1, read on the forward strand.
CCTGAGAACAGCCTCTGCAGACAGGAGGTGTGTGTGTGTGTGTGTGTGTGTGTGTGTGTGTGCAGTGTGTGTGCAGTGTGTGTGCAGTGTGTGTGTGCAGTGTGTGTGCAGTGTGTGTACATAACTTAATGTTTCCATTGTCACACGCCATTTTGGGGCTGTGATCTTCACCCAACAAAGTTCAATCAAAACCAGATGTAGGGCTATTTATGTATTTTTCTTCCTTTCTTTCTTGACAATACGGGATTTTTTTGCCTCGTGAGAAAGAGAGGTGGGCTGCTGGTGCTGGTGCTGCTACTGCTGCTGCTGCTGCTGCTGCTGCTGCTTCTTCTTTCTTTCTTTTTTTTTGTCAAACACTGAATATTAAATCGAGTCTAAAGTTGGAAGTGGAATTCCCCGCAGTGAGGCGCGTTACTCGCTACGAAAATGAGGGGGAGTTCACGTCAAAAAATTACAGCCGATCCGCTCCGTTCGGAAATAATTTGGCTATTTATATATTTATTTTTGCCGAAATGTCACCGTATCCGTTAGCATCTTTTGTTCTGGGTTTCTCTGTCAAACAGCTTGTGCGGCGCGGCTCTACGGCAAACACAAAGGAACATTGCGGCAAATTTGCTTATCAATGTCGTCTCTCAACATCTGTCTTATTGCTTTGTGATCGCTTTGAAGAGTCGAATGTGTGCTCGGATTTCGGCGTTTGAGGCGGAGCGGCTTTGTGTCCGTTACGCCGCCACCTCGGGGGTCTGCGAACGGAGGGGCTCGTCTGCCCGTTGAGTGACAATAATGTGGTTTTGATGGAAAACAATGACTCGAAATGATCTCGATCTATTGACGATGTTCAGCTCTTTTAGCCTCGTTTTATATCGTTAGCTGTGCCTGATTTAATTGGGAACAAAAAGAGAGAGGAAACACACATCGGCACGAGAACAGCGCACTTCCTGCTTCACAGTGAATTAAACGGGCAGCACACAGTAGTCTCATTTTCATCCTTAAAGCTGCTTTTACTATTTATTTTTTCATATTCACTTTTTTATATTCACTATAATCTTAGAATCCTGCACTAAATTGTATCTCCATAAAATCCAAATAATGATCATGACTTTGATTTATATTACGATACAAACAGAAGTATTCTGCAACAAAGGCCCGGCCAGCCGCCAATCACACTCGCACATGTCTCACGCAATGATGCAAAGGAAATATGACATAACACGACATAACTACTAACAATAAACCTGTTTTGTATCCCGGCCTATGGGATGAGAACTTTAATGAATGAATGAATTTAAAATGGTGCTATTATATCAGTTACAAATTGGTCTATAGGTCCACTATAGGTCTATAGTTTGTCCATAGCTAACAGTAGGTCTACTATAGGTCAACAGTAGGTCTATAATAGTCCACAGTAGATCTATAATGGTAGACAGTAGGTCTATAATAGTAGACAGTAGGTCTATAGTCTACAGTAGGTCTATAATGGTCTACAGTAGGTCTATAATGGTAGACAGTAGGTCTATAATAGTAGACAGTAGGTCTATAGTCTACAGTAGGTCTATAATGGTCTACAGTAGGTCTATAATGGTAGACAGTAGGTCTATAATAGTAGACAGTAGGTCTATAGTCTACAGTAGGTCTATAATGGTCTACAGTAGGTCTATAATGGTCGACAGTAGGTCTATAATAGTAGACAGTAGGTCTATAGTCTACAGTAGGTCTATAATGGTCTACAGTAGGTCTATAATGGTAGACAGTAGGTCTATAATAGTAGACAGTAGGTCTATAGTCTACAGTAGGTCTATAATGGTCTACAGTAGGTCTATAATAGTAGACAGTAGGTCTATAGTCTACAGTAGGTCTATAATGGTCTACAGTAGGTCTATAATGGTAGACAGTAGGTCTATAATAGTAGACAGTAGGTCTATAGTCTACAGTAGGTCTATAATGGTCTACAGTAGGTCTATAATGGTCTACAGTAGGTCTATAATAGTAGACAGTAGGTCTATAATAGTCGACAGCAGGTCTATAATAGTCGACAGTAGGTCTATAATAATAGTCGACAGTAGGTCTATAGTAGGTCTATAGTCTACAGTAGGTCTATAATAGTAGACAGTAGGTCTAAAATAGTCGACAGTAGGTCTATAATAGTCGACAGTAGGTCTATAGTAGGTCTATAATAGTCGACAGTAGGTCTAAAATAGTCGACAGTAGGTCTATAGTCTACAGTAGGTCTATAATAGTCGACAGTAGGTCTATAATAGTCGACAGTAGGTCTATAATAGTAGACAGTAGGTCTATAGTAGGTCTATAATAGTCGACAGTAGGTCTATAATAGTCGACAGTAGGTCTATAATGGTAGACAGTAGGTCTATAATAGTCGACAGTAGGTCTATAATAGTCGACAGTAGGTCTATAATAGTAGACAGTAGGTCTATAGTAGGTCTATAATAGTCGACAGTAGGTCTATAATAGTCGACAGTAGGTCTATAATAGTAGACAGTAGGTCTATAGTAGTCGACAGTAGGTCTATAGTAGGTCTATAATAGTCGACAGTAGGTCTATAATAGTCGACAGTAGGTCTATAATAGTCGACAGTAGATCTATAGTAGGTCTATAATAGTCGACAGTAGGTCTATAATAGGTCTATAGTCTACAGTAGGTCTATAATAGTCTACAGTAGGTCTATAGTCTTTAGTAGGTCAAAGAACTGATTAGTGCCAACGGGAGCTCAGAGACATTCAGAGACGCCTGGTAATTTAGCATGAGCTCTAAAACTTTGCAGCTATAATTGTTAATAAATGTATATGTTAATAAACTTGGACATGCTGGAAACGGCGTTGCTCACTCCACAACACAAATGAACACACCGACGCTCTGGCAGTTTTGTACTTTCTATTTGACGTGACGGCCCAAAACAAAACAACACTTTCTAGTCTCTGCAGAAATAGAGTTTTTCATTCAGCCGAGTCGCTGCTGACCTAAAATCAGTGAATACATGTCCAAACACACGGCTAATATTTTCCTGTCTGTTTCTTTCTCGTGCAGTGAAATGTAGGGCTGGGCAATTAATGGAAAGATTGCGCGATAAAGATTCTGTCATGTCTAATTGTCAGTGATATGGTTGGGGCTTTTAAATGGAGAGGTCAACAGCTTATCCCCGGAGTCAGTGAAAGCAGAGGTCAGACTTTGGAGGGAGACATTTAGGCCACGTCCACACATATCTGATAAAACGCATATATTTTACTACAATTTGACTTGTCATCCACACATAACCGGAGGATTACGCCCTTGAAAACGGTGCTTTTTGGAAAACTCCGAAAACGACACTATCTGCGACAATTGATAAATACATGTCATATTATGCGTCCCTGTTTATGGCGCCGTGCTTTGTGTTTTGAGGACGTGATGACGAGAAAAGACTTGCTCTCATTGGATAGATTGGGTCCAACTTTTAGGTTAACACCACCAACCATTGGTCTGGCACGTTTATGACCGCGCTCAAGAGCACAATTACAGTATACGGGTTTGTGTGGATGGACATATATTTAAAACAATTCTGTGTGTAAGCAACACTTTTTATAAAACGAAGGGTGGCGAATATGCGTTTATAAAAATACCCGCTTACGTGTGTACATGGCCTTAGAAAAAGTATTTAGATTGATCAATAATGTGAGAAATATGTTTTTTTCTCCATATCGCCCAGTGTGATAGGATGTTACAGCAGCAGGAATACAACACAGGCTTCTCCAAGTGTGTTATTGACATCTTTGAGATTTGAATCGTAGTTACACCGGGTTTACATGCTTTTGGAAAAAATGGCTAACATTGGAGAGTTATCCAGTTTTCCTGACGTTCAGGTAAACCTACGAACAAACTACGGCCCGGGGGCCAAATGCGGCCCTCAGACTTTCTAACTTGAGCCAAACAACAAAATGTTACTGTAAAATTCGAAAGGTTCAAGCATTTTGATGTTATAACAACCTATTATGAATGTTCCAAGTCTTATTAAAGGTGTGGAGGCTCATCGAAACTATGACAAATGTTAAACTTTGAAGGACGCACTTTCAAATTCAACATTGTCCGATTGTTTGTTGCCCTCCGCTCCGTATAAGTTTCAAAATGCGGCCCTTTGGACACCCCTGAAGGTCATTCTAATTAAAATAGCAGGATAATCATTATTATTGTACACGTAGGTTCATGTCTCCAAACATAATCTGACATGGGCCTTTGAAGAACGCAGTAAATGCTCAATATGCACCGCAGCATCTTGTCTATAAGTAATGCAAGTGTGTTTACAAGCCCTGGAGGAGCGAGGATGTTTTCTAAGTGACTATCTGTAACTGCAAATACATTTTATGCATCTCGAGCAACAAAGTACACAGGCAAACACATGCATACAGTAATAAGTATAGCTGTAGGCTTTTAGTCAGCATATTAAATGTGTCAACTCATAAAGCAAAACGCTGTAACTGCTTTCAATATTCATGTTTTACTATTTGTCAACCAACATTTCATAACAAATTCATGAAAAAAGCCACTCCAAAGGCATGCTGGGAAAAGGCTTTGTGCAGCGCATACATTTTTGAAAAGACATCATCCATTTGGAGCTCATCATGAGATTTGCATCCCGCCAAGCCGCGGAAAAATAAAGATAAATATTTTGTATCATGCATATTTTAAAAGCAAAGCCAGCGCAACATCAGTGAGGCGGATGCTCCAGATCTCTGTGTGAGCAATGCTAATGGGCTTTTGTATCGCTTTGTTTTGTGAATAGTTAACAATTATAGTCCTTTGATTGCACTATTGTATGGCATTGATACTTACAGTTAAGGCCCAGAACAGCATATGAACAAAATGCACTTTTTGATAATGTTTTCCTTTCCACACCAACAACATATTTGTAGTAAAAAGGGTTTGCTACAAACATGTCCAGTGGTGGAAAGTAAAAGGATGATGAAAATATATAAAACATTTTATACTTGGACTGAAAAGTTAAATGTACTTTCTGTATAGGTTGAGGGGTTATTTTTAGAACCTTCATGGGTAAATCCTGCCTAGAAGTTTTGAGCTCAAGTCCTGGCAAAAAATAAATGATATACCCGAATTTTCCGGACTATAAGTGGCACCTTTTTTCATAGTTTTGGCCGGGGTGCGACTTATACTTATTTATACTTATTTACTTTATACTTATACTCTGGAGCAACTTATATGTGATATTATTTGTCGTTTTCACACTTGCAACCGCATTTCATACTCCAGTGCGATTTATATATGTTTTTTCTTCTTCTCTAATATGCATTTTTTGGCTGGTGCTACTTATACTCCGGAAAATACGGTATTTGACTTTGGTCGCTTTTGTTGACTCCAAATATGCCAAAAAAAATCTATGAAATCGATGTGGAATACCTTTTACTCAAAGTGTATTTTTAGTTAAGTGCTTCAATACTTTTACTTTGACTGGAGTATTTCTTTTTTTGCCCCTGCATCTTTTCTTTGACTTAAGTAACACATTTGATTTCAGTGGTTGCAGAATACGGTGGTCACATTCCTCTAAAGGGACAATTAAGTTTAACCAGAACAAATGGATAATGCCAAACAAATATTATATGAGGTGGAATTTTATTTGGGATGAACAAACATTTGAAAATCCTGTGCCAAATAAATGCCACTGGATTCTGCTAAATGTCCAGCGTAACCCTATACCTCCTCAGTCCTCCAGGGCCAATATTCACAGCACCTGCGTCTTGTATCCAACATTCTTGAGGTTTTTATTGGAACAAAAGTGCCCAATCAAATGGCTGGAAATGCAACCTCTTCCCCAATAAAAACACTTCTAAGCATGTTCTCATGGCGTCCAGCCCACGATGGGGAAAACAGCCATGGATTAGAAAAGTATCAGTGCAAAAGAGAAGAGCAGGCGTTGACTGGCCTTCCCCCAAAAATATAAGACATTTTTTACAAATACTTCAATACTTATTTGCTGAGGAATCTAGAATAAATGAATAAATCAGAATCAGAAAATGATTTATTGCCATTGTCAGTAAACAGAATTCATAAACGAGGAACTTTCTTTGGCATTAATGTGCAACATACAACAATGGATAATAATAGTAGCAAAATATATCAAAAAAGGTATAAATAAATAAACAAACAAAAATTCCACCAACCACATCACGATCTGGTTTGGACTGACCTTGGACCTACTTAAGCAGGTTTTGTTCACAGAAGCTGTAGTGTCAGTTGATAAATTCAAGTAAAATATAAAAAGTATAGTGATTGAGAATTGTTGATTTTTTTCTGTGTTTCTAATGTAATAATTTGTAATTCTAAAATGATTTTAAGTAGATTGAGCACTTATTCTGTGCATATGACTGAATGGATTTTATTTGCACTTTTCCTCTTCTCTTTTATGTCTCATGTTTAGTGATTTCTTTCATGTCTTTGTGATTTTAATGCCTTTTTTTCCTGTTGAATTGCCTTGTGCTTTACAAATAAACTTGCCTTGTCCAAAGAATACAGACCGCTACAGCAATATAGGTGGAGACTTAGCAGAACTTAGCAATACATAACGTAGCAGTTAACATTAGCGATTTATTTTTAAAGCTTCATTTTGTATCAGCGATATACAAACGAGTGAATTATATTTGTTGTACCGATCTGCAATTCTTCTGCACAGTTAACCTCCTTCATTAAAACACACCGCGTGATAACGGCGCGAGTCTGTGGCATCCTCCATTGTTGTTTAATTAGCCAGCTAATGTTGTTACCCGCCGCCACTAACCCCTTCATTTGTCTTGCTTAAGGAGCCTCTCTTTCTATTACCATTGGGAAATTGAGTTTGTTATTTATTGAGAGAGGAGAATGCACAGCGGTTATGTTCGTGGCCTATTAAATCTTAATAAGCTCCAATTTCCACTGTTACAATATGTTGATGAGTCCCGACACTGCCGTCTTTACTCTCCAACCGACGTCAGCGAGCAGTAAAAGGATAAAAAAGCTCTGTATAATTGGTGTTTGTTTTAAATAGGCCTAACAGATTCAAGTCCCCGAAGTCGTCTGTGGCATTTCATATGTCCGCGCTTTGGTTAGGGATACGAGTCGGCGGCGTCGGGGCCATACGTAAAGTTGCAGACGATTATTGATCGGCTGATATTCTCCAGCACTTAACCTTTACACTGGCAGAAGGGGATATGAAGTCCCTTATTGAATGTGTACTTTTATGTTCTTCTCTGGTGACAAGTGGGATCGATTCTCCCTCAACTCTCTCATTAGGGCTGAGGCTTGTTCATACTTAAGACTATATGGCCTTCTTCACACATTTGAACGTCTGACAACTAATATTTACCGTCGTAGGATATGAAAGGCTATATAACCACCAATGACTCGCATTATAGTTGGAGTTTCTGTAGTTTCTGTGCCACAAAAGGGTTTTTCACCGTCCTGACTCGGCATGCGGCTTGTAAAGATGCTGGGTTACGTGTCAGTATCTATGACCGCAATAAAGGAATGAGATGACTAAATTGTAATGCTGGGAATGAAGTTTGATTAAAACTGAAACTAGTCGCTTTCATAGCTTATCACATGGGAATGATGGTTCATGACGGCGTATGAGACGATTAGTCAAAGTTAGCACTTTTAATGCCAGAGCCGGAACCCTGGACTTCGCCTTTTCCCTTATGTCGGCAAGATGCGTTGAGATAAGCACTATTAATCACTCCTCCACATCTGCTCGTACACTTTCACCTGAACAGTCTCTGCACTTGGAAAATATCGCTTCTGCTGCAATTGCCAGACACATTATCTCATTAAAATGTACAAAGAAAACTCCTTCTCTTTATCTCTGATAATCTAATTAACATGAGCCAGATGGTTTAATAAGGGATATTGGCAGCGTTTAGCCTCCCAAACGGCTGCTGCAGAAGAACAGTGAGTAGCGCCTCTCCACCCGGCTCTTCACTCTCAATGGCTCTCCAGGGCTCACATTATTGCTTCCTCTGCCTGAGGCAAACCTCTCCAACTTAGGAGTTTAGGGAGGATGAACGCATCCAGGAGAGAGATTCACTCAAAGCGAATCAAACAGGCTGAGAAACTGCTGGGACTGTTTTAAACCAAATAATGGCAGATAACTGGCTTCACCTTTTGTTCCCCCAAGGAGATAAAACATCTCAGATAGGTGTTAAATCTGAGATACAGCCGTCTCCTCTGTTCTCTCTGTTTAATTGTTACCAGGGCCTGAGCTGGACTCCTGAGTTAGACTGGCTCCACACTTTTATGATGTATTCTTTTTGCTTTACTTCACCACAAGGTTTAGAGCTCAGGTAAAGTACATTTTACACCTCAGCAAATTTAGCTACATTTTGTGTACATCGCTATTAGGGCTGGGTATTGCCAAGACCCTCGTGATACAGGGGTCACGATACGATACATATCCTGATACAGGGGTCACGATACGATACTTATCCCGATACTTGTATATTCCGATACAATTCCCTCATTACGATATGTATCCCGATACATTTTTGAAAAAAGGGTCTTAAAAATGTACCAAATGGGTAACGTTTTTACTCTGGATAAGAAAATGTATGAAATTTCATGTTTATTCACAAAGCACTTCTTTATAAATGCATTCTGCTCTAATAACTTCATACATCCAACCAACCGATCCAAATAGAAATATATGGAACACATTCTAGTAAAGTATTGCATGTTTCTGAACACGCTATTGTGTCTTACTTCCAACATAAAATAAATGGATATAAATCAAGCACAGCAGACTTGGAGGTTATTTACTTTTGCCATTCCAAAATTGGGATGCAATGTAAAGTATACAGTGAAAATACATAACTATATAGTAGGTCTATATCCAAACTCATGTCTTAAAAGTCTGGATTATAAGCAGTTCATCCCAGATCCTGTGTTCCATTGAGTAACGTGGAGAGCGAATCCAACTTCAAGCTGTTAGCGCTGACAAGGCATCGGTTCAAATAAAGTCGGCGCGATCATATCATTAAGGAGGAAAAAGTTCTGTGTCCGGATTACATTAGAGCAGTCTTGGCCATCTGGTTTCCCCCTTGGTTCTGACACTTCTCTCTCCGTAATGAGCACGCCGCCGCCACAGCCCGAGACAGGGTGTGAATGCACAAGTGGAGACCTGCCGGACAAGACATACCCTCTGCCAGAGCCCTGCATCGGCAATCTGGGCGAATACATGGAGCAGAAAGAGCAGCTCTCGCCAGCAAAACCAGACTGTGGATGCCCGTCGTCGCTACATCCCTCCAAGCTATCGACGGTGGCGAGCGAGATGGCGAGCGGGAGAGTGAGAGAGAGAGAGACGGGGGGGTGGGAGACACGCTCAATTAACTTTCCAACTTCAGCTGGGCTTTTCCTGCTGGTCAGTGGAGAGGAACAATAATGACTGGATTTAGAATAAAAAGATGTGCTCGCCTACAAAGAAGGAGCGGGCGGTGTGGGTAGCCAGGAGAGGAGATGAGATAAGGGCCTCCCATTTGGAGATTGACGGTTGGAAATTGTGAAGGGGTCAGTGCGGTCTGTGAAGCGTCACCCGGGCAACTGCTTTGGCAAAAAAAAAAAAAAAAAACACACCAAAGTCCAGCCAAGCCTGATCGGACGGCGAGGCTTAAAATGTGTATATCTTTTTCTACTACGTCTAGCGCTATCCCTTTCTGGCCGCTTTGTGCGTGTTGCCGAGCTTCACAAACGGGGCTTCCAGCACGCGTGTCACGGGACGCCAGTCGAAATCTCTCCCAGCGAGGAGAAAATAATGGGTCTATTTTTTTTGCCCGGAGAATATTGTGTGAATCAGTGAGAGGCAGATTGGATTAGAGCACCTCCTCAGATTGGCGCGTCGGATCACACTTTCCCGACTGAACTTGCAGCTTGTAGCTTCAAGGTGGTCCGAGATATCTGCCACTAATGATCTCATGTTTAAAGATGGATTTTATCGTGCTGTTTTAAAGCCACGAGCAAACTGCACGGTAATCAGTGGATGCCAATGACGGTCAGGTGCGCTATGTGACAAAAATGTTTAAAAAAATAGTTCAATTAATCACAATTTCCTGGCTCTTAAATCTTGATTCAATTTGATCATAGATAATGTACTTTAAATGGCCACATACAGTATTTGAGAGGCAAAAACCGGCTGTTTCAGAAACCTCACACTTGTCTATGATTGGTTAAATCTTCGTCACTATGTCAGTGCTTGAGGGAGGCGGACCAATGGGAAGATCAAACTGAAGGGTACTGAAGGATCACCGTATGATTGGAATCAGAAGTTAAGCAGTAGGATGTTACTACAACTGCACTGTGAGCCTGTTAGGAAAACCTCACAATATCAAAATGCTATAAGCTTTTCTGCTTCATGTTTTGTCGCAGTAACAAAAAATAAATAAACAAACAAGCCTAGGTACGTACAACTAGTGTTTCTCAAACTGTGGTACATGCACCAGTCTTCTTCTAGTGATGCCCGGACACGCCTTTTGTTCTCGTGTCGTTCGTTTGGAGTACCCTTTATTCACATTGTAGATTTTTACAGCATTAATGTATTCTTAAAACATGTTTCAGCTTAAATAATCCTGTTTTCGATCTGATTTCAATCTGGAGGTACTCGAAAAACCAAATGTTTTATTTGGCGGCACTGGGTGTAAAAAGTTTGAATTCCACTGACATAGACCATGATCCTTTGTTCCTTTTCAATACAGACAACATGAAGAAATAACTGTTATTAAGCACTTTGAAAAGTATCCTAATTCTTCGGATCATTGTCACTAAGGATTTGCACAAAAGGCTTGTCAAGACATTTCAAAAGGAAAAGTACAATTTCTACAATTCTTTTTGCCTCTTCAAAACATCACAACAAACATCATGCCTTGAAATGAATACAACATTGTTCCATGAAGTGTGCATAGCTGTACATCCCTAGTAAGCAGTATAGTCTACATACATTTATTGAGAAAAAGATTTGCATTTTGACATTTTGAGAATTAAGTTTTTAACAAATCCATTTGCTGGTGATTTAGTAAAACAATGTTTACAGACTCTGCATCAGGGAAATAGATGACTTCTCCATCAACATGATTTAAGGGCGTGATTAGAATGTGTTGTGCCTAAGGTAAGTGTTTAAACCTGCGCCTGATTGGGGCTCCTGCTGCCATATGCACACTGCCTTCTGCTAATTGCACTCTACTGCCAATTGAAAACAATACCTAATTGTCATCAGGACTAATTAGCTACGTGCGTGGCTGTGCATTGCTAAACAAGCAGCGCCATAAATACCACTACACACTCACGTAGGAGAAGAAAATCCAAGCATTTTTCAGACCCAAACACAAATCAACACAGCACTTGAGTAAAATGAAGAAAACTGCCTCCTTATGTTCTGTTGAATGGCAAATCCAGTGAAAATGTGCACTGTTCTTTTGGATTAATGCAAATGTACAAATGTGATCGCGCTGCACCTATTGGTGAGTTGGTCCCTCTGTTTAAGAAGGGGGACCGAAGGGTGTGTTTCAATGACAGAGGGGTCACAATCCTTGGCCTCCCCGGTAAAGTCCCCCTCAAGGTATTGGTGAGGGAATCCGACCGACAATCCTGCCTTGCATTCCTGGTCGTGGAACACTAGACCAGCTCTCTATCGGGTGCTCAAGGGTTCATGGGAGTTTTCTCAGGGCTGTCCGGTCCCTGTATGACCGGAGCAGGAGCTGTATTCGCATTGCCGGCAGTAAGACAAACCTGCTCCCAGTGCGCAGTCAGGGGCCGCAGGGTGTCCGGTTTGGGGACCACAGGATCTCATCGGGACCTCCAACTCGGACAGTTTGCAGCTGAGTGTGAAGCGGCTGGGATGAGAATCAGCACCTCCAAATCCGAGGCCATGGTTCTTGACCGGGAAAAGGTGGCTTGCTCTCTTCAGGTGGGTGGGGTGTCCTTGCCCCAAGTGGAGGAGTTCAAGTATCTCGAGGTCTTGTTCACGAGTGAGGGAAGGATGGAGCGTGAGATCGACAGGCGGATCGGTGCAGCAGCTGCAGTGATGCGGTCGCTGTATTGGAGCGTTGTGATAAAGAAGAAGCTGAGGGACTTTGTCTATCAGCCGGCCCGGGAACATCTGGGAAAGAAGAAGGATGGACTGCTACCTCCTTGACCCAGCCCTGAATAAAACGGAAGAAAATAGATGGATGGAATTCTTGACTATGGGGTGCTGGGTATCAGAGTAATTCATAATCAACCATTCACACACTAGACATTGCATTTGGGGAAATGCTTTGCCCAAGGATACAAAAACATTCTGTGGAGTGAGGCTTGAACTGGCAACCTCCAGATTACCCATGACTACCGACCAATTGGTTTTCTTCAAGTTTCCATAGCAAGAACATTGATCTGTGAACTCTTAATATTTATCTGAACAGCTTTAATATATTGGACACTGGATAAGATGGCTTTATTTGTCCACACAATGGGGAAATTTCGGTGTTGCAACGCAGTAGATACAGGAGTAAAAGAACAGATAACTTATAGGAAGCTTTAAAAAAACACTCGTTATAGGAAAACTCTTATAACTGATGTCCTAAAATGCTCACATGAAATCCTATGAAAAAAGCCCATTGATCAGTATCCGGTTCACTCTCTGAATCATCCGTTTTAAAAAAATACTACCTCTCAATACTTCCAATACAACTTTCTCTTCCGAAACACCATCCCCGGCATATTTGTATTCTGCATCTGTTTGTTCTTGTGTATTGGACTTGGGTGGCACAGCTTATTAAACTTCGCGAGAACTCCACCACTAAGACACAGAGGACCTCCAGTTTGCATTAGGAATATTAATGCTCATATGAATTTTGTATTGACCTTTTGCTGCCCATGGGTTTCACACTGCAATCCAAACAAAAGAAACTGCTTTTATTTCCCCCAAGTGAGAAAAGCAAAGCACACACAGGCACAATCTAATAGTTTAAAGCGTGGAGTGAGTCCATACAGTGTTTGGGAAGTTTACTCATTTAGATTTACTTTGACGATTCACACATGCTTTATTACTTGGACTTGAGCGATAATATTTTCCTTTTCATGTTTGTAATAGAACGAAATGGCATCTATGAGTGATAAAAGCTTTACATTGTCATAATGAGAATATAATGTTGTATTGTAAGATAAGATAAGATAGCCTTTATTGTCCACACATTGTATGTCTGATCACATGAAATATTAAATAGTAAAGCTCTGGATTTATCTAGCAACTTTACAAGATATTCAAAGTGCTTTACTTTGCATTAAAGCGAAAAGACTCAGACATTTACAAATGTCAATGAAACAATTGAAACTTTTTTCTGCATTTTTATGTGTAAAAAATTCTAAAATTGCACGTAATTGAATCTGAAAAACAGATACAGACTGGTGTAAATGTATTGCTTTATATTGTTGACATTAACAAAAGGGAAAATTGTGTAAAGATTAATGTTTTTGTGTGTGTTGGTGTTACTGGGGTGATTTTGTCTCTATAAAATAAAATAAAACATGTTTAGTTGCTGGCCCTGCGACGAGTTGGCCACTGTCCAGGGTGTACCCCGCCTAAGGCCCAAAGTCACTGGAATGGGCTCCAGTCACCCGCGACCCCGAAAGGGAAAAAGCAGTAGAAAATGAATGAATGGATATTTAGTTGCAGATTTGATAATGTTATTGTTCGCAAACTGAAATCATTGCGTTTTGTCTGTAACGTTTCATCTTGAGCCCTTCAGCTGATGATCCTGACGCAGACTTCTGTGCAGTGCGTACATTCAAAACTAAACTGCACCTCTAGAGATTAGCCATTTATGATTACAGCCTTCTATTACTTGAAAGTGTACATATTTTACTAGAAAAATCCTAGATGTAATAGCTCACTGTGCATTAGACTTCTAAGCGCGCGAGGAAATACGCCTGTCAATCATAGCATTAATGTATGTTTTATACAAAGCACGGCCGCCATTAGAACCTCGTATCGGCACACAAACCACAACCGCTCAGAAAGTTGAAGGTAAAAATTAATCAGTTTTATTAACACAATTTACCAAGCAGGTGTTGGCAGGTGTTGGCAGCCGGAGGACTTCCAACAAAACAAATTACCTCTAATAATAAAACATCTAATTCCCCTCCGTGCCAATCTTACAGTTAATTCCACTTTGTTTATGTCACTTTTGTGTGTACGTTCCTCGTCTGTGAACGCTTCGCTTGGACATGTAACTTGCACGCAAAGCTCGGGGCGATTCCGAGGCGTTTTACCGTAGCTCGGGGTCACGGGGCTCCGGGGCCAGAGGAGCCGTCGCGGTGTGACGGGGGACAAAGGAAGCGCTTTTGTCAGCCATGTTGTGTGTTTCTGGGGATCCGCCGTGCAGCAGCGCTCACTCAGGAGAAATTAGGTTTGCGCTTTGATTTAATTAAAGCTAAATATTGGGCAATCGCCAGGCACTTGGCAGCGTTTGCTTGACACTGTAATTATCTCCGGAGGTGCTTTTGTCTTAAAGTCTGTACTGGAGCGTGAAACCCATTCCAGAGTTGACTGTCGGCTGCACTTTTTTTTTACATTTTTGTGTTTGGTGGAAAAGACGCGTGCGTGTTTACTCACCCGAGCGTCAAAAGTATCTGCAAATGCCAGTGGGTTTGAAGTGCACCTCAGTTATATCTACTGTTGTGATTGGGAAATATGTGCACAAACAAAAACAAGAACACAATTGTTCTTGTAATTAGTATATTGAACTATGTTGTGATCAGTTGTTATAGAAGCGACGATATTTGAGTGAAAAGAAAGATTATGTACCTCTTGTTAGACTTGAATACTGTCACGATGCTGTTTAAAAACATATAGAAATTAATAATTACACATAATGAATTAAGAAAATACATATAGAGTGATAATTAATAACTGTCAACGTATCAAATGAGTACTGTACTTTCCAGACTATAAATCGCACCGGATTATAAGCACCAGCCAAAAAATGCATAATAGAGAAGAAAAAAACATGGTGAATAGGTGTACGTATGCTAACGCTAACACCTTCAGCTACATGAGGCACAGACAGAACTGTGGTAAGTGTCTGGTATGTTAACGTAACATATTAACAGTTATTCAGATAACTATAGCATAAAGAACATGCTAACAAGTTTACCAAAGCATCAGTTTTACCCCAAATCACTAAATCCATTGAATTCTTCTTCCTCTGTGTCACTTCTAAACAACTCCACAAACTCCAGAGGTAGAGGAAGTGCAGATTCTTCTTCTGCGTCGCTTAGAGCCTAGAGCGCCCTCTTAAGGTTATCAGTGTGAAAATAACAAATTATATCGCATTTAAGTCGCTCTAGAGTATAAGTCGCAGCCAAAACTATGAATGATGTGACTTATAGTCTGCAATTACAGGCAAAGAGCGTTGAGTGCCGATTGGAAGTAGAAAAGCGCTATATATAAATGTGATCATTTTACTCCCATTGATCAATTAGAATTTTTGTTCCACACACATTGTCATATTTGCTTGTCTTAAATTTCCTGCACAGGCCGTTATTTAGTTTTGGCCAACCTGCTGCCAAAAGAATACACATAACGCTTTATTTTAAAACACTTTAGTGCAAAGATGACATGCCACATACTCTCTTGTGGGCTGTTTTTAGTCAATTTAAATGACATTATTTGGGGGAAGTGATCAAAACTGGCCCTACATGTCGGCACAAACATATCTGCAGAGGTTATATGCTCTCAGTTTTTCTGGATTCTATTGGTATTCGTGAAAAAAAACACCATATCAATCGACGTCTAATAACGACATCAGACGTTCTAAAGTTTGCGCGAGGTCATTTCAGAATCCGTCACCTTCTGGCGCTCGCTCGCCCTGCGCGCAGACTTTCCAAACATTTCCCAAGCAAGCGCTCGTGTTTACCGCCCGCATTCTCCTCAGCAAAGGTTGTCCCTTCTCTTTTTATTTAGCGCATAAACCGCCCACATTTCCCCCGTCGTCTGTTCCCTCCACTCTTCCCTTTCACTCGCTGCTGAATAATTCACCGGTGTTATCATGTTGACCTGTTCCTTGTCACCACTGTAGCTTCCTCAGTGTGTGTGTGTGTGTGCGTGCGTGCCCATTCGGCTCCCTCAGTCCTCGCCTGTAATTTGTGTCACTGACTCGGAGTTTGATGGGTGAGCAGCTCCACTCGGCACTATGTCACAGGGCGGAGATGCAGTAGCTCTAGCCACGTGCACCGGTTCATGTGTGTGTGTGTGTGTGTGAGAGAGGGGGGGGGACGACAGAGGGGTTTTACCTGTGCAGGGGTGTCACTGTGAGGAGCCCGGAGGAGACAGGCCCACAGCTGCCACTTGTCACATTAGTCAGCTCAAATTTGGAAGAAATCAATTCGGGACCTTAATTCGCTCGACGACTCCCACGCCCCGGTGTAGCCGAGAGCGGCCTAGGCCACCGGCGAGGCACCCGCACCCCTGCCTCTATCAGACTTCGACCCCCCCTCTCCTTTCCTTCCTCAAAATAAAAAAAAAAAACTAAGAAGAAGTGACTCTCGAGGGACACAAGTCATCAATCTTAAATCACCCTCTCCCTAAAGTTAATGGTGGGGCTGCCAAGGACGCTGCTGCTAAATTGAATTATTACCGAGTTGACAAAAAACTGTGAGGAGAGTTTTTTTTTTTTTGAAGCGATGGCGAAGGCGGGCGGGTTTGTCCTAATGACGGGAGGAGGTGGTCCGAGGGAGAGCGAGCGTCGTACTCGCATACATGCATACGGGCACAACACGCCGGGCCGCGCCAACTGTTTTAGCGGCGCTTACGCCATCGACATGCTGTATGCTAATGTTCGTCATCAGTCAGGCCGGATTATTGCCCCAGCACTCACACTCACACACACACACGGGCGGGAAAAGGCAAAGTCTATGCAGATGTGGCGGCTGGAGAGAGGGGGGAAAAAGACCACCTACTCATTCACACACAATGCGCAAAGACAGGGATCACGCGTGGCGACGGGGGGGGTGCACGGGCACCAGGAGGGAGAGCGAGGAGGGTGAGGTGCCAACTTTAGCAGACGGAGGAAGCGGAGTAGGACTAAATCAGGCCCGGGTTTGAGTCGGTTTTGGAAATGGGAGGGGAATTGCGAGCTCCGTGCTGGAAAAGTGATTAGTGGAGGAATTGTTAACTTTTTAGACCTGTAATATGCATTAAGAACAGTTTTGTAAATAGTAAAACCGCAACTTTTTATACAAAACCCGATCACAAACCAACGTTCTCGTAAGTGCAAGCTTGAATTCGATCCATCAAAGTTAACTTGTGCATTGTTTTTGTGTGATATGTTTAAAGATATTACGTTTTGTTTCGAAACAGCTTTCTATAGAAAAACACAATTTCGTGTTTTCCAGTTTTCCAAAGTCGTGCCCAATTAAAACTAAATATTTTGTGCATTTGTAAACCTTGAAGTACAGCAATTAGATTTAGAAGTACACGTTAGAGTTGTGCTTCAAAATAAATTAGGCTGAACTGAACTGAGGAAAAGAAGTGGGACAAAATCGGGTCCAAAAAGATTTAAAATAGGACATGAATTATGAGCTCAAGAAAAGTCTAAACGTTTGCGTCAGACCGGGACGATGTCAAATCAACGGCGCATATGTTCGGGAAAACATTTCAACGACCAAGTTCTCATGCAACGAAAATGAGTGACTGTACATTTGTACACTTTGAAATATTGAATTTAAATGTAAAAGTTCACGTTCTACAACAAAAACAGAGGTCTCAAACTCTCTTTTTTAAAATATTTAGGCCACGGTTATTTTATTACTTGGTTTACGGATCCGCCGCACTTAGATGATTGTTTTCTACAATATAAATAAAATAAATTATTATATATATATTTTTTTTATAAATTACTGCCAACAACGCCAAATGGCATCAAATTGAATATAAAAAGCGGCTCCCCCCTCTCCTCCCGTGGTCCATTTTGGGCAAACCCGGAAGAAAAAATCTTTTGAAATGAAAATTATATTTATATTTCGTCCGCCTGTTCAATATAATTTAATTTAAAAATCCGTAAACCAAGTAATAAAATAACTGCGGCCTTAGCAATGCAATCAGTAGTTTGAAGCCATTTCAAAGTCTTAAACTCAAACTCCATCACAAAAACCCCAACAAATCTACCAACCTTCCACGTAAAGCACTTCGGAAAGTCTCTAAATGCATGCTGATGAGCCAAACAAACCATACATCTTCATTCTACACCTGTCCCCCCTCAAGTCCTTGTATATGTACTTAGCACTTTTGTATATCCCACCTCACAAATAGGATAAATAAATGCCCTTGAGCATGTGCGGTGAATATTCAGACGCTCTCCGACTCCTTAAAGACGTTGACAGGCGTCGTACGTGGCAGTTTTCCCGATGTAAATCTCGATGTTTGCTCGTCTGTTGGCGTATACGGCGCGTAAATGGGCGCGTGCTGTGTCACAATCCCGACTTGTTGAGACGTAGTTACCGCTCCGCTCCGTCGCCGGGCTCCTCCTCCAGAGCTGCATGAAAGTGATGGATGAAAGTTTGTCCCAGGGCGCCGCATCTGAATGAAATTGAAAGCTACTGTTTATTCCCCGTCGCCGTCGTGCGATGTTTGCAATTGATTTAAGCCGGGGGAGGTCTTTTGTGGCGGAAAACGCTCTGTTTTCTTCCTCCCGTGTTGATGGGGAAGATGATTGAATTTGTTTGGTCTCGCGAGCCCCTCCGCCGCGCCCGCTCGTCTTCACCGCTGCGTCGCTAAATCAGATCATGTCGCTCCCCTGTCAACACGCGCCGCTTGTTGAGCAGTCGGAGCTAATTTGCAGTTGTTGGCTTTGATTTTTCTTTCTTTTTTTTGCTCTTCTTCTAGCATTTACCGTGACGATCCGTGTGCCGCATAGATGTATATGTGGTTCAAAAAGTGAAAGGGAGGTACATGTTTGAACAGCCTGTGTCTATGTTAATTTATTTAATGTGTATTCGCAAAAAGTTGTGTTTTAGTTTTCGTTTGGGGCGTACAGTCGAAAACATATTTAGTTTCTAATAAAATGGCCTGTTTACTCTGTTTGTGAATCAATATGACATCATCCACGTTGAAAGAAGTTACCTTGAAACTCTATCTTGTTTATTGTTTTAATGAAATTACATTTGTGTTCCTGTAGAAACGATTAAAAAATTAAGTAAATAATTACCTCATCAACTCAAAAAAACTAATTTTCTATTAAAATAAGTAAACTTTCCTACACAATCCTAGTTTATTGATAGATTCATAATATTTTCAAATGTGTTACTGTCACTTTATGGTTTCTTCTTCTTCTTCTTCTTCTTCTTCTTCTTCTTCTTCTTCTTCTTCTTCTTCTTCTTCTTCTTCTTCTTCTTCTTCTTCTTCTTCTTCTTCTTCTTCTTCTTCTTCTTCTTCTTCTTCTTCTTCACCTACTGTAGACTTTTGACTTTATTATTTAGACTTAACATAGAGTTAACATATTGATGCCTTATGTCTTTGTGATCTCTTTAAATTATGGTAAAACATAACATTCACAAAGTCAGAGCTGCAACAATCATGTGACCTATTGTAACTTGTCAACTATATTTATATATATTTATTATTGTAGTTTGATCATCGTAATCAATATCTGGACAATACTGACTCTAAAACACATGAAAATACAGTTTTATAACAAATACAGTGTCATTATTAGACCAAAATGTCATAAAAGCAGACCGTATCTCAGCATTTATGTGGTTGATAATGTGTTTAAAAAGACTTTATTAGTCGACCAATCATTAATATCGTTGCTAGTTGACCACTAAATTAATCTTGAGAGTCTAATATAATGTCTTTTCTTTAGCTTGAATTCTGCAAAGATTTGTGTGTTAACTGCACCGATAATTAATATTTCTTTTATCGCTGTTTTCTCCCGTCCTCTATATTTATTAATAGTTTAAATTGCAATTACAAGTTTAAAGTACACGTTCTCATGTTTTTTTCTAATTATAATTCTATTTATGTGGAATGATCCCGGTGGTAAATATGTATCATAGTTTTACATCAGTCAAGTTGTAGTTTGTGAAGACGAGTTGAACGACAAAAGATGACAATTACAGCGAGTAAAACTGAATATATCGAGTGTACGCGCAATTTTCTGACAGTTTAAAGACAAAATATGCTGTCAAAGGGGGTTGTCATTCATTTTTATTAATCTAATCAGACGGTTTGTGCAATTTAGAGCACTTGTTAACAGCATCGTGGAATTACTGTAACAGGAACAACCAGGAAGTACAATAAGAAACAACAACAACCAGGAAGTACAATAAGAAACAACAACCAGGAAGTACAGTAAGAAACAACAACCAGGAAGAAAAGTAAGAAACAACAACCAGGAAGTACAGTAAGATACAACAACCAGGAAGTACAGTAAGAAACAACAACCAGGAAGAAAATGGTTATACAATTGAATACGCATTTTTTGTATTGCAAAAGCTGCGATACAAACACCCTTTTTTTATGACGAATGCATCGCATTTGAGAGAAATTGCGTGGCATTTTCTTCCTGGTTGTTGTTTCTTACTGTAACAACAACAACAACTAGGAAGAACAGTAAGAAACAACAACCAGCAAGTACAATAAGAAACAACAGGAAGTACAGTAAGATACAACAACCAGGAAGAAAAGTAAGAAACAACAACCAGGAAGTACAGTAAGAAACAACAACCAGGAAGAAAAGTAAGAAACAACAACCAGGAAGTACAGTAAGAAACAACAACCAGGAAGTACAGTAAGAAACAACAACCAGGAAGAACAGTAAGAAACAACAACAAAACAACAAACAACAAACAACAAACAGGACAGGGTTCAGAATAAGCGGTATAGCATCGAGAAATGTGACGCAATTTCTCTCAAATGCGATGCATTCGTCAGAAAAAAAGTGTGTTTAATTGTATCACCAAAGCTCCTGAAAGTACTGATCACTCGTCAATCAATCGTCAATAACGACATGACACATGTAGGACCCTGTGTTGTCATGACGAGTCCCGCTGCTGCCTCAGATCGAGAGTCTGAAAGTGGGAGGAGCCACGTGCAGTAAAGTTTGCGTCAGATTCAGACTTCCGAGGTCAATAGCTCCTAAACGCAAAAGTCTTTGCAGATCATTCACAGCCAAAATACTCATATTTACACTGCCAAGTGACACAACCTCGTTTTTAACAATCAGATGCGTATTTTGGGCGCAGCGAATCACACGGCTCCGAATGTGCAGCCGGAGCCGAGACGAGTACTTAGGGACCGTCATCAAATAGCGAAACGAAAAATGGAATGGAACGTCAAATAGAGCGGTACAATTTGAATAACACATAAAATACACCATGATGGAAACACCACAGCAACCTTTATTTTTCCATCAGAAGCTTAATACATATTTTTTTCCGAGTGTAATGACAATTAATATGTAAATGAGACTCATGCAAATAGTCATCTGATTGATGATGATATGGAAGAAAGTTGTAAATAAGGCCATCTGACTTTGTGTTGATTAATTTGTTCAACAACTAATTTTATTTGCAAGTTTTCTGTTTTATTTAAAGATTTAAAAAAAAAAGTGTTTAAAAGTTAATTTGTTAAGAGTTTTTATTAATAGAATGTTTACAAATACATTTTAAACAAATAATCGTGTTATATCAATGGAAAATATTAATTGTTAGTCACTTTCATGTTTTGCTATGCAATTATCAAATTGCTATACAAATTTGGAAAAATGAACAGATTGTTTTGCAGCACCGCTATACAAGTGTTAATCTGAGCCCTGCAGGAAGGACAATAAGATACAACAACCAGGAAGTACAGTAAGAAACAACCAGGAAGTACAGTAAGAAACAACAACCAGGAAGTACAATAAGAAACAACAACCTACATTGTCAAAAGGGGAAAACGATTGCTCTCTAAATCTTTCTCTTGCTTCCAATTCATCCTGTTTAGCTGAAATGATGAATCCTGTTCTTCTTCTTTTTCTATTTATTTTTTTCTTCTTCTTCTTCCTCCTCCTCTTCCTGCATAAGTTGTAACAATCCCCACCTCACTCCCCCAGCCTCCACCTCACTCCTCCACTTCACTCCCCCACCTCACTTCTCCACTTCACTGCCCCACCTCACGCCCCACCCTGACTCCTCCACCTGACTCCCCCACCTCACTCCTCCACCTCACTCCCCCACCTCACTCCTCCACTTCACTCCCCCACCTCACTCCTCCACTTCACTCCCCAACCTCACGCCCCACCCTGACTCCTCCACCTGACTCCCCCACCTCACTCCTCCACCTCACTCCCCCATTTCAGGAGTCCACCTCACTCCTCCACCTCACTCCCCCATTTCAGGAGTCCACCTCACTCCCCCACCTCACTCCCACACCTCACTCCTCCACCTCACTCCCCTATTTCAGGAGTCCACCTCACTCCTCCACCTCACTCCCCCATTTCAGGAGTCCACCTCACTCCCCCACCTCACTCCCCCACCTCACTCCCACATCTCACTCCTCCACCTCACTCCCACACCTCACTCCTCCACCTCACTCCCCCATTTCAGGAGTCCACCTCACTCCTCCACCTCACTCCCCCATTTCAGGAGTCCACCTCACTCCCCCACCTCACTCCCCCACTTCACTCCCACATCTCACTCCTCCACCTCACTCCCCCACCTGACTCCCCCACCTCACTCCTCCACCTCACTCCCCCATTTCAGGAGTCCACCTCACTCCTCCACCTCACTCCCGGACCTTACTCCCCCACCTCGCTCCCCCACTGTCTCACTCCTCCACCTCTTTCCACCACCCCCTCACTCCAGCACTGTCTCTCTCCCCAACGACGCTCCGAGGGTCCGGGCTCGTGACTATAAGGAGCGCTCGTCAACCCGGCGTTCCCTTCGCAGACCCGGCTCTGTTGGGACGGTGGCGGCGCAGAGTCATTATTCACCATCCACGTCCTGGCACCTTCAGGCCCGTCGGGCAGTCTCCCACGGCAGCGGTCCGTCTCCGGCCGCCATTCATCATCGGCGTTTGAGTGCGGCCGGGAGAGGGAGCCGGGCCCGTAATGAAGACCCCGCGCGCGCCTTGTACAAACACGTCAGCGATATTAAGCTGGGTCAATTACGATGTCGCTCTCGGCCTGCCATCAAGGAACCAGACCTATAGTACTTTATATACACCGTACATACAGAAATATATGGAAGGGTCTCTAAAACGCTGTGCTTGTAACGCTTCTTAACGTTTACGGTGTTGTTACTGTTGAAACGTGTGGTGTTTTGTTTGTGGAAAATGTAAAAATCTTATAGACTTAATGGCGAGACACTAATAGGAAACGATATTACATTTAAAGATATCAATTTGAAACTTCATATGTTGTTGTTTACTTGAATTAATGTGTGAAAAACAAAGTATTACATGTGTTTCATCTTGTGACTTTTGCATGTATAAATAAGGCATGGTACTGTATGTGTAAAAATTGCCAAAATGTCACAATTTTAGAATATTTAAATTAGAAAATGTGTTATCTTTACATTTCTTGCTTCATTTTGTTCACATATTAGATACAAAAACATAAAGAGGGTATTTTGAACGATATGCGTTGTTTATTGGTGTTGAAACTTAAATATAGGCCTAGAATTGGATATAAACGCATAATTAACTGTATAGTTTGGTGTCTGTTTGTGCTACTTTAAGGGCTGAACTTTTTTTTGTCACTGTGGATGAAAAAACGCATTATTAGAAAACAACATTTGAAGTGACAATGTTCCACTCTCAATGGATTACCGTATTTCCCGGAGTATAAGTCGCATCAGCCAAAAATGCATAATAGAGAAGAAAAAGACACATATAAGTCGCTCTGGAGTATAAGTCGCACCCCGGCCAAAACTATGAACTTATAGTGAAACATCTTCAGGTTCAGTTTGAGCAGTGCTGTTGTTTCCAGGTGAAATCATATGTTGAGAGCGCAAACTGACAAAAAAAAAGAAGAGTTTTGCCTGTATTTTCTTTTCAAAACCAAACCGTCCCATGCTTTAATCAGCACTTTAGAAGAGTCTCACATTTTCACAGAATTTGCTTACTTGAAAACGTTTGTGTTTGGGCAAAGTTTAACCGTTTATCGCTGAAGTACGACCAATGCCTCTCGAATCCCTGCGTTTGTACAAAATGCACATCATGGCCCGGCGCCGAGCTCTCCCGCTATCTCTGAGATTACAGCGCTCTGAGCACAGCCGCAGGTGCGCGTAGGCCAACTCCTGTGATTATCACGCGTCTCCTCCGGGCTAATCTGAGGAAGAGCCGTTCCGTTTGAGGCGGCGTCCGTCCCGCGCTCGCGATAATCTCAGCCGGTACACCCGCCGCCGCTCACCCTTTTACATGTGTGTGTAAATGCGCCGTTTGCCTTCCACGGGAGACTTGTCAATAGTCGGGCTGCGGCAAGACTCGCACTTCAGGGACAACGGTCGCCTTCAAGTACCGTCTTTCCTCATCTTCAATGTCAGCCCCGGGGCCCGAGACAACATATGTTCCCCGCGCGTGTCCCTGAGACGTATCCGCACGACGCACCGTCAGACGGCGCCGGTCTCATCCGACCTAGAACAGATGGGCCAAGCGCGTTACGATACAGTGGTGCGCGTTCAAAGTGTCTGACAAACTCGCAGCAGCCGTCGCCGCCGTCGCAAAAAATGACAAAATCATTAATTGGCGTTGCGTAAGGGCTGGCTGCTTTGGCTGCGTCGGGCCCAGCGTGAGGTGCCTGTCCAAAACGCACACATGTAAAAGATTAATCTTTTGCCTTCAGGTAGGTGAGTCTGGAACCAGTGGGTGAGGAGCAGCACTGGTAGCTGTTTGGTTAGCGGCGAGAGCAGAGGAGGGCAGCGCCGCACGACAGCACGGCGAATTAAATATTTTGTCCTTGAACGCGCCGCGGTGACAGAGCCGCTGCTTTGTATTACAGCACAATGGAGGGGATCATTAGCATGTGTTACTATAGGAGAGTTGGGAAACATTCCGCTCAATGGCGAGAATAGATAAAATCGGCTTCAGATATTACACATTAAACGTAGCCGCGCGCTGTTACTGGCGCGCGCTCCGGCCGTGGCCTTTCACTCACAGGAATATTAGAGCCAAGATTAAAGGTATAAATATTGAGCAGTGCTTATTGCTCTTTTACAGCTGTATTAAGATGAGTCTATTTTGACATGGGTGAAATTAGCTCATAATTGTGAGAGTAAAGTATGTGTGCCAACATGACATGAAGTTCAGTCTGAATAATTAATTATGATTAACTTGACTAAGGGTGCAGTTTGATTGAGGAGTAAGAAGTACTTGTATTCCACCAGGAAAGTACTTTTCCACAGATCCAGGCCTGTCCTCTTTATGCCAACTCTCTTATCTGCCATTAGCCGCAGTCACTCTGCCTTCACCAAATTAATAAAGCTATGTGTAGATATTAGCACGGCAATAAAAGGATGAATATTTGATAACACAGAATCAGACAGTGTTATTACAGGACCATTACATCAGCGCCGAGCGCAGACACTTTCTAATGTCAGCAAAACTGCACTTCTTCTCAATATTAGATTCAGCTCCAAAGTTAAATGAGTTAAATGTGTGGTTTCAGTTAAATCTCTCTCAGAACATCTTTGTCCATCTCCTCTGTCTGAATATCTCTTACTTTTCTCTTGCTCCGGTTCTTCTGCTCTTTTTTTTATTGTATTCATCTTTTCGGAGGCCCTTCTATAATCCATCTCCCCAGCCGAGAGCTATTCCCGTGGGCTAAATTACTCTGGAGGCCTGGCTGGCCCTGCGCTGCATCAGATTGACCCTCAGCTTGTTTGCCATTTTGTATACTGCACTGTTTATTTAACAAGGAGCAGAGTGAGTGTGATTCGGGCCGGTCCCTGTGATAGTAGCTTTGACACGCTGCCTGAGTAATGACCCTCATTATGGAGCCTGTGACAGCTCTCTGAAAGGCCTGATTTATGAATATGCTGCAGCCTGCAGCCCCTCAGCTCTGAGCTCCTCTGTCAGCACCCACACAGCAGCGGCGCGTGGGCGTCCACTGGCCCCGACGCTCCAATCACACACGTGCATATACTCCAGAGACGGGCGCAAGTTTGTCATTTGGATATTTTCATGTAAAACAAGTGTTCAGGTGTGAACACAATGTTACATTTGTTATTCTAATATTCTCTTCTCCAATGCCACTTTGTTTTTTTATGTCAGGGCTGTCAGATAAGATTTATTTGCACTGTTATTTTTTTAAAACAAACAGTCTATACTTTCCTGTATACAAAACTAAAAATATACAAAATAAATACATGCATATGTTATTTTAATAATTGACAAAACATATAATTGCCCTTAAATGTTGCCTTTGCACTCAAAAGGACTTGACACTGTTAAAAAGTGCTCATATTAAAGTTGTTTCTGATTATCCCGTTTCTTCTCTGACTTCACTGATAAATGCCCCTTGTGATCTGTAAAACTTTGAGGAATTTATTCTGAGCGCCCGAATCTGGAATCAAACGTTGATTTCTTTCCCTGATTCAGCGTTTCAGCCTCCCACAGCGAGACACTCCCAACTTTCACTTAATTTCATCTGGTCCAAACTTCATGAAATGTTCACATTCCGCACCCCTCGAGGATTAAAAACCCCATACATATTAACCCTTCTTAAATATCGCACATATCAAAGGCTGCCGTAAATAAGTCATGAGGAATATAGCTCCTCCTTTTTTTCCCGCCCCAGCAGAATCAATTAAGCGGGTCCGAGGAGGAGCACGAGGGTCTTCGGGAGGGTTTGTGAACCAGGCCTCAACACAAACACGTGGACAAAAGGAACGGGCCGGGAGGAGGGCTCGGGATGTGATCCGGATCTACATAAAGCGGCGGAGGCGGAGCAGGCGGGTGGGCATCTCGCCAGCCCGAAAGCCGCACGCGCTTGTCAGAATCCTGCCGCTCGCCAAGTGATTTATGAAGATCCCACTCGAGGCTTCCCCCCAAATCCTACATCCAGCAGGCTTTTGTTCACTTCGGGTGGATTCTGCGTCTCTCAAACCGAGGCTGAGGCTGACGCAGTTTGACCAGATGTGGACGGGAGGGCGATAAAGTGGATGAAAAGTGAGGAGAGTCAAGTGCGATGAGGACACGAGTGAGGAGAGGAGGAGGCAGGGCTGAGAATTCAACATTTATAAAGTTAATTTGTGTTAAAAGTTGTTTTTTTTTTTTTTACAAACACTTGATCAAATGCAGTCAAAGTTTACCCTTAAATAACATGTGGTTAAATGTGTGAATAAGTCACTTGCAGTATTTAAAATTAAGCAAACTTTGATAGTTTTTCTCTTGGGACAGAAAACATAAACTAGTCGACAAGTTTTTCTTTTCTTTTTTTAATGTCACTATGCAATAACTTTGTTATGTTGTATCAGTGGATGCAACTCATCGACGTTGGTAATTAAAGACGATGATTTATTTATTTATTTGCGAACAGCGTATTTTCCGGACTATAAGTTGCACTTTTTTCATAGTTTTGTCCGGGTGCGACTTATACTTATATTTACATTTATATACTTATACTCCAGAGCGACTTATGTTTTTTTCTTCTCTATTATGCATTTTTTGGCCGGTGCGACTTATACTCCAGTGCGACTTATAGTCCGAAAAATACGGTAATCTATTTTATGCATTTATTTTCCCGCTCTTTTTACATGAACATAAAGTACGGTGATTCTTGATGTACTTTATCTTACTTTGTTAAGAGTGTTTTTAAAGGGAAGTGGAGCAAAGCATCAAGAATGTTCAAAAGATTCACTTGTTTCCAATGTGGGGAAAGTACTTTGTTTTGTTTCTGAAGTAAATAAATTGTACAAAATACTCAAGTAAAAGTTGAAGTAGGACATACTAAATGTATTCAGTAAATGTATTGACGGACCCATTCAAAAATGTACTTCAAAATTGATGTTGGTAACTGTTAAATGTAATGTACCCGTTTTAAGAGTTATATATATATATTATATACATACATTTTTTTAAGAGTTTTTTTTTTTCCTAAGATGTCTGTTTTTTTTTTATATCTGTGTTGCAACATTGAAATGTCCCCATTGTGGAACAAATAAAGGTTTATCTTATCTTAAATGTTTCTAGTACATTTTATGTCTATATTTTTGTTTGTTCAAAGCTGAGACTTGATTTCAAAACTTTTACGCAGAATATCACCATTAATACACTAAAATTAACCCACTCAAAGCACTTTCTACTTGTCCAGTTCAAAGATGTAATGGAGTAGAATGTACAGATACCTTCTCTCAAACAAGTATCCACTTTAGAATTGACTCACGTGAAGTACAGATACCTGAACATGAAGTACAGTCCTTTTCTTTTGTACTTTGTTACTTTCCACCGCTGCTTATTGCTATTGCTATTATTAGAAATGGTGTGTGAGGAGAGCGTTCTTCATAAACACATCAGTATTCGTGCTCTACAGTTTCCATGTTGCTTTAACCACTGTATTTGTACTTTTAGAGTCAAGAACATAATGCTTTCATATCAGATTCCACTTAAACTACGGTTATTATTTTTTCTCTCCGCTTGAAATGATAGAAAAAACATTATTGCTGTTGAAATAGAATATCTTGGTAAATTATGATAAAAGATTAATTCAAGCAATTCACTTGTTTTATGTTGTTTTCTGAGTACGCACTGTGCAATGAGGCCCCCCTTTCCCCTCTTAAAAGGCCCCTATAACATATGCAGCTTGTTGCATTTCATGTTGTACTCCAGAATGACAGAATGAGTCGTGTTTGTGGATTAACTCATCACTCCATTGAGGTTTGGCACTGTGGGGCCCCCAAAACAGCATTTAGCCTCGAGCCGCTCCAACGCTAGAAACGGCCCTGGCTCTAGAATAGGAATGGTGATACTGACAGAGATGAATATATTGATATTTTCCAATGACAGTATTAAGATGATATGATGATATTACAGAAATGTGTTTAAACATGTCTTCCAACGCATTAGATATCACACCTAAAGAAAACTGATGGATTTACAGTTTAACTTTTCCAATTAGTTTTTTTCCCCCAGAGAAATTATCAGCATTTATCATTTTGGATTGTACATGTTGCATGCCTTTTGAGTGTTTCTGTCATATTATCCAAACCTGTTAAAACATCTGCTCCCACCTTAAATTTAAGTCGTAATATTACATTGTCTAATGTATTTTCCGGAGTATAAGTGACACCAGCCAAAAAAATGCATAATAGAGAAGAAAAGAACATGGTACGTATGCTAACGCTAACACCTTCAGCTACATGAGGCACAGACAGAACTGTGGTAAGTGTCTGATATGTTAACGTAACATATTAACAGTTCTTCAGATAACTATAGCATAAAGAACATGCTAACAAGTTTATCAAAGCATCAGTTTTACCCCAAATCACTAAATCCACTGAATTCTTCTTCCTCTGTGTCACTTCTAAACAACTCCACAAACTCCAGAGGCAGAGGAAGTGCAGTGTTCTTCTTCTGCGTCGCTTAGAGCCTAGAGCGCCCTCTTGTGGTTGCCTGTGAGAAAATAACAAATACTATCACAGTTTATGGAGTATAAGTCGCACCCCGGCGAAAACTATGAAAAAAAATCCGGAAAATACGTTTTATAACATTCGTAATACGATTGTCCCTTTGCCAATAACCTCAGATATTAACGCCGGCGCACAGTTTCTTATTGGCCCATTGATTTCTTATTGAACGAGTACATCCAGCTTAGCATCGAGGCTCTGAGCTCATACAAACTGGCTTATCCTTATTAGCGAGCGGGGATTCTGCCAACGCGACACCCCTGCATTTCTCACCCGTCCCCCTGGTAATGTAAATAGATAAATACATAAATACATAAACAGGCTGAGCGTGCAAGTCCCTGCTGATTTATGGGCTCCGCCGCCGCAAATGAAATCAGTTATGCTTTCGCAGTCTACAATAATGTGTGTCAAATGGTGTTTTCCCCCTGTAAATGAGCCTCACAAACAGTATTTCCCTGTGTGTGTTATTTAGCCTCTTCATCTCGAGGCGACGGTTGCAAATCATGTGATTATTTCCGCCAGTAAGTGTTTTTAAAGTGGAATAAACTGCATTTGCCGGCTGTTCTTGCCTTGTCACGTTTAGTTGTTTTATCTATAGTTGTGTTTCTTTGACATTTCAGGTGAGAAATTGCCTGCTAACATGTAATGTCGCGACAGGAAATGTCCATTGAACGAGTGATTCGCTCATGAAATGTTGTGATGTCAAGTTGGCCGTGTTTTTTTTGTTTATTCACGCTGTATCTCTGGCTCCGCCTTTCTTTAATCTCCACTCATTGCTCTTTAGCTAAGCGTCTTCCCTGGCTCCTCCCTTTTTCAGGAAGTACAACTGACCAATTGATAAGCATAAAATAAATACATTGGATTAAATTTAAAAAAAAAACAGCATTTTCATTTTACTGTAAAATTTCAAGCTTCCATTTTTTGGGCAAAAAAAGTACTTTCTTATTGATGGTATGAACAATTAAATTAGCAAAAGCCATGTTTCAAAACTACTTACACAGCATTTTGAAGTCTCTTTAGGTACTGCTTTTTGTCAGGCCCAAAGTTAGATGTACTATGCACTGGAAACATATATTTTTTGGTCTCGACATAAACGTTGCGCTCTGATAATCAGGAAACGGCTGTTTGTCAATTCAATTGATAACACCACAGGAAATACAGCGGTTCATCACAAGATCAAATCAGTTTAGCATTATTAGCTGTCTATATCTGTTTTGCGCTTTTCACCTGAGTCTGCATTCACTCTCATCCAATCACCTTGCGCCAAAGTGTTCTGGGAAACAAAAGCGAGCTGTCTGGGGATCTAGACCTCGTTGGGTCCGCTTTGGATCACTTAAACGGGCCGCTATACATCACAGAAGACAAAGTGAACCAGTGGAAACGAGCCTAGCGTACCGTCCTCCTAACACTACCATCCCTCCTTTTTGTTTTTTTTCTTCAAAACCTGAGCAAACATTATTTACATGTCAAAACCAATAATGTTAAACTAATAAACCTCTCCTGCCTGTATTTCTTCTCGTGCGTGCCCCTTTAAAGATCCCTTTGACCCGCAGTGCTTTACTTAAACCCGTGAGGCATGTAGCTGTATTCACCGCTCCCTATGCATCATCTTGGTGTGAATTTTAATTTGCTGCCATTAGAAGGGGGTGTAATCCCGTCACTGCCTGTCCTTCATGCCTCTCACACAATGATGTATTAACGGCAGGGCACGCTAATGAATGGAAAGCCTAAAGTTGTTAAGTCTGTTTTAAGGTGCCATTTCTATTAATTTGCTCTTTGCTAGGCTCTGCGGATTTTTTTCCCTTTCTTTCTTCCTCCTTGGTCTTTGTCTTCTCCCACTTTGCATCCACAATTTATTTTCACAAGCTGGTTCGGTTCTAACACCACTGCACGTGCGAGAATATGTTGCAATTTGTGTCATATTATTGCTATGAATAGACAAACGAGTCTCACTCAATACGCCCCGAGGGGTATCGAGTCAACAATAAGCAGCAACATCTGCCCAATCCACGGTGCTCCTGGTGCTGCAGACGGAGACGAGCTGCAGAAAGTGTGTTTACCTCATGAGTTAGGAGGAAAGACAGTGGTATACATGCTCCACAGCCCACATTCAATGGAAATCACGTTGTTGTTTCAAAGGATTAGAACGTTTTGAGCAACCAATGAAGACAGTTTGGCGGATTCTACTGCTGGAAGGACATTATTATTCAAGACAATGTACAACAAAATTATGTACTTAAATGTGTACAAAATATGACTAATGAAACCTGCGTAAGTTCACCTGGAAGACCTAACCTAAATCTGCGTCGGCCATCATGGAAGGACCCCTCTCCCCAGCGCCATCATCGCACTCAAGCGGGCGTCCGCCTGTCCGTCTGTGAGAGTCAGATCCCTCACTTCACCATGGACTCTTCCAGGTTTCTGCGCTTATCCCAAAGAGGTTATGCAGTTTTTCCCGGCCAAGAAGGATTGGTAAAAGGACGGGGGACGTCCGCGTCATGGCCCCTACACCTGCTCCTCATCCCCAATCAACGCACAGGCGGCAGCATTTAAGCGCTCAGGCTGATGGTTCAGTCGCTTCAAACCGTATCTGCGACCCACCACCTCCCCTGCTCCTCCTCTGCATCTATTATTCTCTCCACCACCAGTCTCCAGGCTCCGGGGGGGAAGGTATCTAATTCAATCAAATCATGGAGTGCCCATGATCGCTACGCCTTCCACCGGGGTCTGAGCGCCAAATAAACTTTGCAATAAAGTTCGCTAAAACATCTTTTCTGCT
Source organism: Eucyclogobius newberryi (assembly GCF_026437365.1). NCBI lineage: Eukaryota > Metazoa > Chordata > Actinopteri > Gobiiformes > Gobiidae > Eucyclogobius > Eucyclogobius newberryi. The sequence continues at coordinate 26,503,547 of NW_027315834.1, forward strand.
TTTGTGTCTGAGTCTCTCCAGGGTGAATTGTTGTTGTTGTTTTTTAATCGTGCAGTACTATTTCTTGGTTTTGAGCTACCTGTGCACGATTTTCCGAATTACGCCCCGCCCACTTGTGCCTATTTTTGCTACGAATCTGGCACTTCCTGTTGAGCAGTAATTCCATTCACTTGAGTGGAGAACGGGGTAAGACTTGCTGCTAAACTATGGTATGTAACAGGCTTTTAGATAGAGACTCGTCTTCCCGTATTTTGGACGGGGAATTTTTTATTAATACATCTTTTTTTAAAAAGGGAATATTATCATTGAATCAGGCCGGTAAGCATTTGACAATAGTCCGACATTACAGTTTACTGTTTACAAGTGAAGATGTGCATGCTGCACACTGATTGGTCGCCTAGTCGCCCCCCGTACCCCCGGACAAAATTATTTGGACGGGGTGTTTTCAAATCCTATCTTAAAGCCTGGTATGTAAATAGATTGAGGTCAACGCTGGGCCTGAAAACTGCTTTGTTTGTGTAGAACTTATTTATCTGTATTAAATTATACAAGAACTGTTTAAAACTACTTACAAATTAAGTTGGATAAATGTGGACGAGGTATGAGACCAGAAAAGGAAGATGTGACTGGATCTTGGACAACCCGGTCAGACGATAGGTTCATTTGTGGAACCAAAACAGTTTATAATGTATTAATTAGCTAACACATATTGTATACTAGCATTGGAACGATACAGAGAAGGTTAGCATGGCGTCTTCTTTGAAAAAAACTGTGTTTTAATAAATATCTGATCTATAATTTAGCTTGGTGTAACTTGATCTGTAATTCGAGATGGGCCTCGGTTTAATGCCACACTGAGAAACATTCATGCCAAATCAATAACCTCTTCATTGCAACGAGCTGGCGTCAGACCAGAAAAGCACATCAGTCATCAAGATCAAACTGTTCTGCCCCATATTTTCTTACAGTTATTGACAATAAAGTCACTGGGGATGTTCTGTGTAAAGCTACTCAGTATGGGTGTATTAAAAAAAGAAAAATAAAGACAAACACCATACAATAATCGCATAATAAGGCGTTTAACCGAAGTAGGTTGCCGTACTTTGCGAGGAAAACTTTTTGACCTTTAGAACACTTTGTAACTGACATGAAATTGAATACATATTCCTCCCAGTGCAGTATATCCATACTCACTCCCCATTGCTTTTATAAGTGAATATGGCCAGGCCTGATCCACAGTGGAGGTAAGATAATCTAGTTCGCTCTTACGCTGGATGGCAACCAATCCCCCCCTTCATACATCTCCATTCCATTACCGTATCCACAATCCAGGACTTCTCCAGCAAAGCGAAGGAGAGAGGAGGGGAAAAAAGGAAAAAAAAAAAACCTCTGACTTAACATGCTTGAAAACCCACAAAACCTAGGATGGTCTAAATTAGCGGAGTGCGTCAGGGCGAGAAGGCTTGTAGTTTGCGCCGGGGAAAGGGAGAGTCGGGCTGCCATCGCTCGTGCCGCTCCAGTGGGCAGATTATGCTCAGGTATCAGCCGCAGCAGTGGAAGAGGATTACATGTGTCCAAATACAGTTGTCGGTTTGGAAACTCAAGATGCAATCATTTCTACGGGAAGGGTAATTATATAGGGGATCCAGTGCGTGTTACTGTCAGATGGCGCTGATAGGACGAGACAATCACTCTCTAATGAAGGATTTGACAGCGGTGAATGAGGTAATAGCGTACGGCCGTGCAATGTGTCTTTATGCTGATGCGTGTTTTGTTTAATCGGCACGGTGTAAGATTTGACAAACGCATGGCTAAGTGTGTTGTTGTTTTTTGAACATGGAATGTCACGAGCCTTCTTGTATGTTCACTTTTTGGGTATTCGCCAAATACCCATGTATACTGACCTTGTGTTTTTAGCATCCTGTGACGTGACTACCGTGACCGTAAAAGTGCAAAAGTTGTGGTCGTGTCCTGGATTTGAACAAAAGGTATATTTTACTCCACAGAGACGAGCAGGTGACGCTACCAAGACAATATACAAATCAAATCTGTTCACAGAAATAACGTTTTTTCTGGGTATGTTTGAGCAATAGGCAAAGCAATAACGTCGATGTGGTCAAAGCAAGTGGTGAATGCCCAACAGGAAACGCACAAAGCACACGGTTAAAGCTGTGTCCAAGATTTACTATTCGGTTCCTATTATTTTTTATGTAGTTGAGCAAATTTAGTTCAGCTCCAGTACATATCTGTTGTTAAAGCAGCTTTTTGGGTCAAAATAAGACTACTCTGTGCTGTCTGCATCTAATTATAGAGCATTTAGTTAGGAAAAAATAAAACAGGAAGGGCGCCATTGTTCTACTTTCAACCCACGGCGTCAAAATCGCACCAAACGCCTCTGCTCTTAAGGGCAGACGCTGGATGCACACGTTCGGACATTTGAACCACGCAAATCCGCCTCTCGCTGCTCCTGATTGGTCGTTCGGATGCTTCAACTGCGGTCTGGATGATAGACATGGACAAGGTCAACGCTCAAGACGCAAAGTGCCAAACGCTTGGAACGCGCTGCAAAAAATGCTACCGTAAACTTTGCATATAAACTTGACGCCTTTGCAGTCTGAACGCACCGTTAGCATACTGCAGTTGTTAACGTTATAACCTCGTGGTGAATAATTAGGGAGAGGTGAGAAGGTGAGGAAAACAGCTGGACTGCTGCAAACTGTTTAAATTAACTTCTGTTTTATTTAAGACAACACAATCAGGTAGCATTTTGTTTTATTAAACACTTGTGTCCCAAACTTGTGTGCTTTTACTGATGCAATGAGCTGCACAAGAACAATACTTAATGTGGCAAGAACGAGCTTTACTCCGAGGCAAAAACTCAAACAGCTCCTTTTAACTGAGGCTGATTATGGCCTCTTGGACCCACACACTTGGACCACACTCACACTTTTGGACCACACTCTTGGACCACACTCTTGGACCCACACTCACACTCTTGGACCACACTCACACTTTTGGACCACACTCTTGAACCACACTCTTGGACCACACTCACACTTTTGGACCACACTCTTGGACCCACACTCACACTCTTGGACCACACTCACACTTTTGGACCACACTCTTGAACCACACTCTTGGACCCACACTCTTGGACCACACTCACACTCTTGGACCACACTCACACTTTTGGACCACACTCTTGGACCCACACTCTTGGACCCACACTCACACTCTTGGACCACACTCACACTTTTGGACCACACTCTTGGACCCACACTCTTGGACCCACACTCACACTCTTGGACCACACTCACACTTTTGGACCACACTCTTGAACCACACTCTTGGACCCACACTCACACTCTTGGACCACACTCACACTTTTGGACCACACTCACACTCTTGGACCACACTCACACTCTTGGTCCACACTCTTGGACCACAGTCACACTATTGGACCACACTCACACTCTTGGACCACACTCACACTCTTGGACCACACTCTTGGACCACACTCACACTCTTGGTCCACACTCTTGGACCACAGTCACACTATTGGACCACACTCACACTCTTGGACCACACTCACACTCTTGGACCACACTCTTGGACCACACTCACACTCTTGGACCACACTATTGGACCACACACACACACTCTTGGACTCACACTCTTGGACCACACACACACACTCTTGGACTCACACTCTTGGACCACACACACACACACACACTCTTGGACTCACACTCTTGGACCACACACACACACTCTTGGACTCACACTCTTGGACCACACACACACACTCTTGGACTCACACTCTTGGACCACACTCACGCTCTTGGACTCACACTCTTGGACCACACTCTTGGACCACACTCTTGGACCACACTCACACTCTTGGACCACACTCTTGGACCACACTCTTGGACCACACTCTTGGACCACACTCACACTCTTGGACCACACTCTTGGACCACACTCTTGGACCACACTCTTGGACCACACTCTTGGACAGTCTTGTCGCTTGTGCAGGTGGTTCTAATGGAGGAGTTTCATTACGCAGTGTTTTCCCATCGGCTTGACTCCCTCGTCACAGTAATGATCTGCTCATCTGTCATTACAAATTACGGGCTCGCCTCCAGTCTTTGTCTCCGCGCTTGACCCCGTCCACCTTTTCGGCCTCGACCTTGACCGCGGCCCCTCCATCCCCTTCATAAAAGACAGCGCGTCGGAACCCCACCCACCATCAGACGCTCTCGGCCTGTTTTATTATGACGGGCTCCGGCGTCGTACATCTCTCCAATACCCAATCACTCATTTCTCTCCGCCGCACTAAATACTCCTTTCTTTTCTCCCGATGGCTTCACCCGCTGCTCGGTCGAAAAGGTCACACAATTAAATGGTTGAGGCCTTCTGTTCGTGTCACAGAATGGTGATGTATCACTCCGGGCTGGCTGTACGTGTACCTGACACACTGTGAGCAGGAATATGATTTCAGAGATCATTAAAAATTTAACAGCGTGACCTAATTACCCGGGCTCCCTATTCAGATTCAGAGCAGCGAGCGAGATGGAGGCAAACGGGGAAGGCGGAGGGGGGAAAAGAGATCTGTGTGTGCCAAAGCCTCATCTAGAATCAATTATAATTACTTTATGTTGCTGCTTTGTCAATCAATATGGAAGGAGCGGTAATGGATCGCTCAGGTGTCGAGGAGGGGGACGTACTCAAAGTTATTGCTGTTGTTTGCGCGTCGGAGTTTGGCGGAAGGTCTCGGAGGGGACGGACTGGGACTTAGTGGTGTTTTTAAGTGGTTTATGTCCGTCATTTATATTTAAAGCCTGTTTTGGACTGGAAGCACTTTGCCCACAGACGATAGGAAGAGAACAAGAACATACTAGGATATGCAAAAGATTGACATGCTGCTTATTCACATATTAACACATTTTCTACAGTATATAAAGGGGTCATTTGAAAGAATATATATGTCTTTCTTTCAAATTACCCCTTTATATACTGTAGAAAACATGTGTGTGTAAGTATCCAGTTTACATTTTAGGTTTGGGAGGGTGAAGAACAAGATCGCCTTTGTTATCAGATCAATATCCATGAATAGGCCGAGGTTAACAGTCCTATTCAGAATCAGAATCAGAAAAGGTTTATTGCTATTGTCAATGAACATAATTCACAAACATAAGAACTTCTTTTGGTGATTCGGTGCATAACATATCATAAAACAATGAACAATGATATAAATGACCTATATAAGTTAGAAAGAAAAGCAATTTACTGTTTCTAATGTGTATTATTGTATCACATTTACACATCTAACTTTTAAGAACAAAGAAAAAAACACAGAGATTTTTTGTTGGAGCAAAAGCAGTTCTCCCAACCTCAATGTTGTATGCATTTAGACAGCACAGAATTGTATGGATTTGTTTAGTTTTTACCGTAATAATCAAATAAGTAAAACAAACTAAGAGGACTTGAAATGTGTAATGTACTCACCTGTCATAGTTTTAGTCTGAAGTCACAAACAAGACCCAGGATCGTCACAAAGCACTTCAGGCTTATTTAACTGAGGTCATAAAACCTGGGGGTTTGCATTATGCTCTGCTTTGATTACCGATTATGAGAATGAAATGGAGATCAATTATTAACCTACAGACTAAATCAGCAAGTACAACATTGCAGCCTGTTGCTCTCATATACAGTCCACAATGTGCCAAAGTAAAAGGCACGTTTTCAAGAATGGTCTAGTCATTTCAATGTACACAATATAATAATAAAAAAATTAAAGCCGCAAGCGGCAATGATCGGCCCTCGCCACGCCGCAAGAGGAGGGGGCGCTAACGCGCCCCAATTGTCCTTTTATTACGCCTACTGCTGAATCTGTGACGCTGTCACATCTTCTCCCCTTTGTTTTACCATCAAAAAGCTATTTTATTTTGAATTCTTGGCAAAATGTGCGGCTTTGCCGCACAGACACCGTGACTCTTTGAATAAAAATGTGGATAACTTTTGATGGTCCACCCCTGAAGATGAGTCTCACCAAATTTCAGGTTAATAGGGCTGACGCCCTGGGAGGAGTTTGTGAAAGTCTAAAGTGTAAACATGTTCTGGCGATTTCCCCATTGGAATAACATGAAAGGTTTCGGTCATCGTTACGGCAACGCCATAACAATTATGATTACTTTTTTGATGGGGATGCCAAAATTGAGTTGTGTGTCAAATTTCATATAATTTCGCAAAACTAAATATTTAACCTCCATATAAAATCTGTAGGGGGCGCTGTGGCTCCAAATTAATTTATTTCACTTCAAGTAGGTTTAGGGCAAAGAGTTTAACAACTGATTCTAATTTGACGCAATTCGGACTTTATCTGCGCAAACGGCAGAAATGTTAAATTTGGGAGATTTCTGAAATTCTTGCTACAGTTTGCGGCTTCGCCGCTCAGAGACCGTGACAGGTATCAATGTAATTTGGATAACTTTTGATGTCCCACTCCTCAGTAGCATTTTCACCAAATTTCAGCTTTTTAGGGCCAACGCCCTGGGAGGAGTTCGTAAAAGTACGACGTTTGGAAAAACTCCGAAGTCATGTTTAGCCATTTTTGAAGCAATATGGCCGACATTTGGTTGGGCGGACGGCGTTGCCGTAATAATATTTTTTACTTCTCTTGTCACCATCTACCTCTGCGCCAAATTTCATGATTCTACGATCAGATTTTTTTTGGGTCATTTCCCATCTCTCAATGCATTTTTGGTACATTTGGGGGCGCTGACGCGCCAATTTTTTTTATTTTAGAAAAGGGAAATAGCCAGAATGTAGAGAGGCACGATTTTTAGAGGTGTGCAAATTTTTGTGACTTTTCGTCAATGTTCACTGGGTGAAAAATAGGGGTGTTGGTCCCGAGAAGAAAGAAAGAAAGAAGAATAATATTCCGATGCGAAAACAATGTTTCCCATTTTTCAAATATCATAAACTATACATTTTCGGAAAGCGCTCGCGCTTTCCTACCTCATGGTGTGGGTCCCTGGTCACTGACGGGTACTTTCGTTAATTTTGAGTGGGCTCCGCCCACTTTGTGTTTTTGGCCCTCTATACAGTAATAATGTTACATTTTTGCATTACATGCTTATATGCACGGAACATGCAAGAGATGGGGAACGTATTCGTGAGGTACTTAGCGCAAATGAGTGCCCAATGTAAAGTGCTCGTTTAGTGCGCACTTTTGCACGGGCTTCGCCCGTTTACAACGATAATGTTCCATTTTCCTACTACTAATTAGTATGCACGGGGCGTGCGTGAGTGAAGGAGTGCGTTAGTGAGTGTTTGGAAGTGGGCGAGCGCTTCGCGCTCGATTTCGTGCGCACTATGTGCGCACTTTCGCAGCCGTGCTTCGCACGGCTTTACGAGATTAATAGGCCTCTCGCCAGCTTGTGGCGCTCGGGCCTAATAATACATCTGATGTGTATAGCGCCTTTCGAGAGACTCTTTACATCATTAATATAAAATGTAACATGCAAAACTGTATCATAATAGTCATAGTTGCAAGTCCATTCCTGGAGCCAAAATCTTTCAGTCGAGGGGTAAGTGCCTGTCCAAAAAATCTATCTGAAAACTGTAAATAATCCACAATACATAAAATAACCTGGTTGTCGTCTTGAAAGTCAGTTTCTTCATTTTGTTTCCTTTCCAAAACATTTGTATAACACCATTTTAATCAGAAGCAGCTAAGAGCTCGCTTGCTTAGTCCGGTACACGCTCTCCACTCAGCAAAGATGATTTATAGACATATATTTTTCACTTTCCCCTGCATTTGTGCGCTGACAACAAAGCGTTACTGTGATATTTTGTGCCGCAATCGGCGTGACTAATGACCTTCTGAAGAGTCCTTTCTCAATGAGCGTACCCCATTACTCAATTTCTAAAGCTATCTTTAAACCCCTTTTTGGCATTTGAATGGGACAGCTCTTGCATCGCACCTTATCTATGAAATATCGCAACGGTAATTACACTACAGGCACATATGTCATAGCCGCGCACGGGGGACGCCTACCAACACGCCGTCGCCCCATTGTTTACCCTCCTACCTCATGCCTGTCCGGTTGCCAAGTCGTTGTCATGGCAGGACTCGTATAATCTCTTTGCTTTGGCAGTTCCCGAGCACTTTTTCCCCCCGCGCTCGCCTTTCACCCGAGCAGCCCAGAGTAAACATTTACCCAATCCACCTGGGATCAATGACGCTCGGGGTAATCAGATGGCACGGTGGATCTTTTAATCGCGGCCTAATATAGCGAGAGTGCATGTTGGAAGCGTGCGCAGAAGTTTGGGCCTGACTCGACTTCGCGCCAGGGAGTCGGTTTTGAGCCCATCGCTTTTTCCTGTTTATACTGAGCAGGATTTGAGAGACACGTACGGGGAAAGTGGGCCTGTTGAAATGTGGGTAATGCCAGAAGTGCTGTACGGATAGTTTTGTGGTAGTTTGACATTATAGCGCCGGTATTTCTTATTATTGTACCAAACGTCATGTAATGTTACTACTGATGATGAGAAGTACGGCGTGCTTGAATACTAAAATACTGTGTGCTTTCTTTCACGATATGAAATACATTTTACACAGCTCTATCCGGGGTGACATGTTTAGAATAAGCTTGGGACCAACATAAACATTCTAACCAATTTATTTGAATAGGGCAGTAAACTGTTTATGCTGTTGGACCACGGAAACAAATGGCTGTTAATGAATAAATAAGTAATAATAATAAGTGTTACAATGACTAAACTAAAATTGTCATAGTCAAAATGTTGTCATCAGCTATATTCTTGGTGTAATTTGTTCAGCATAAATAGCGTTATAAATAGAGTGTTAAGTGGTTGTTAGCAATAGCAGTGATGCTTATTTTGACAGTAACTGCGACATTATTAAGCTAAGCTAGGCTCTGGTGTCGACTAAACTGTAAGTCAATGTTTCCAGACCAGATGTTGCACATGAACGCTGCACGAGTCGTTTGCACAAGTCAGAGAAATGGTAATTATGGAAACAGCCGAAGTTGTAACGCACTATATTTCGTATTACTATTATTATATTATTAAACCCTGCAACTAGTGGGCCCCTGACCAGGATGTACCCCACCTAAGGCCCTTAGTCACTGGGATAGGCTCCAGTCAGCCGCGACCCTGAACAGGAAGAAGCAGTTACCTACCTCCTCAAAAATATAAAAAAATATTGAGTCACAAACAGATAGAGTATGTTCTTTGCATCCGACCAAAAGCACATGGAGACTCACAGGTCAGTCAGGTGAACGGGCTCCGCTCCGGGAGGAATCTCACATACGAACGGCCCCAAAATGCACGAGAAAGCAGCATCTCCTTCATGGAAAATGATCAGCGCCAACGTATGGAACAGTACCAGCCTTTAGTATGTGGCACTTTATGTACAAACACCTCCGAACGTCAGAATGCTCCCGGCCGTCACGTCTACATCCTTTCAAAGAACACCACGCACGTCCGAACCCACTTTGTTACTCCAAATGTATGAAACGTGAGTCTTTTTCTCCGGCGTCTCTTCTGTCCTTTACTCTAGAGCGGATATTGTGCACGTCTAAAGCCACCATGCTGTGCCTCAGATGAAGCCCGCGGGGGTCCGAGCTCCCGTTTGGTGTGTGCTCGTGTCTTCGTGCGTCCGGACCTGCAGTGGACTGGGCCAAAGATGAGAGCGTTCCTATAAAAAGCTTCACTGTGGGGGACCAGCGTGGCAGTGACCTGTGAAGCAGCCTGATGCTCTCTTTATGAGTAATCATGTCTTATTTTGATGGATTATAACTATTTGCATACAATGTCACAAAGTTTAGTGGACGTTATTGACATGAAATCCTTACTTTTGGCTGCCTTCTTGAACGTAATTTGTGTTTATGGGGCATTTATCTCAACAGCCAGGGGCCTTTGGAGGGTTGACCAACATAATTGTAGCATACTTTTTTGTTTTAACATGCCTTAACACGCTTTTGCAGCAAATAATTATCAAATTAGTCATATTAAAGTGCTTGATAACAGTTATTGTCTTCATGTTGTCTGCAGGATCCTCTACGTTTATTGGCTGCAACAAATCAATGCATTTAAGCAAAGGAGCTTACCATTTGATGCATTAGGACTGCCCTCATTCGTTTTGAGGATACAAAATCAAACCTACGTGGAAGAAGAATACTTTATTAGGCGCTACAGGGTGTGAAAAGTTCAAAAACCACTGCTTTAGACAAAAGTATTCCTCCCATTCCGCTCGCTTTGTTGACGTCTTATTTTCGTGTTTTTCACTTTTCCCACGTGTCCTTTCAGCTTCATAAATCCCCCCTTTTTTGTCCTGTTGTCTCGCCTTGCATTGTACAGTATTCCATAAAAAAGGTGCTCGGTTCTGAATATGCAGGAAGCACGTCAACAACTCTCTCAAGCCCTGCTATTATCGTCTTGAATTCTGCTTTTATCCTGCTACTTTTCCCTCCCTCTTTCTCGGGCAAATGGAGTGGATTGCAAGTCAGTGGAGGCTCATTGTATGCAGTAATATACACTATTAAGTGGCAGCATATAGAAACAAACCTTTGATTAAATGGATTTGAATCACAAAGACACAGCAAGACCCCTCCTCGAGCCGGGCCTTAATAAGGGTTGCCTTTCCGCGACTCCCTTTGCTACCTGCGCTCGCTGACTTCTGACACCCGCTGTTTCCAAGAGAGGGGAGCGTTTCTGAGGACTCTCGCACAACGGCGGCGCACCAACCACAGATTAAATCAAGCCGCTTACAAAAAAAGAAAGTATAATATTATATTCATTTTGTCATCATTACTGATTCTAGTGTACTAAAAGGCTCAGGGATCGTAATGAATTCCAAATAAGTTGAATGCGCTAATGGGAAAAGATGGAGAGTCGTGTGGATTACTAATATTAGTTACAGCCCCGTCTTTCATTACAGTGTATTAAGAATAAACATTCGAAAAGGAGGTTTTTCTGTGCCTTTGATTGCCAGCGTGCGCCTCCTGACTAAATACGTCAATGGAATCTTGTTTAATGACATTTTGTGCTTTTTACATTTTGCCTACATGTGTTTTATAATTCTGCACATTTCTCGCTCGAGGTTTCTTGAAAAGTAATATAAAATAAATAAGGAATAATCTTCCTGACAGTGTTAAAAGACGGCTCCGCAATCCCATTTATCCTATACATAGAATTCAAGAGCGGTATTTATCCGAGAAAGGCGTGCAAATCTGCGTAAGTATCTCCACTGTTTGCATAATAGATTAGAAATTAGCATTTTTGTTCATTTTCCATGTATGCACAGTGCCTGGAAGAATAACACTCCATGCATATCAGATCAGCCTGCCTACAATTTTGTGCAGTATATTATTTGACAATCTAAAATGTGTAATTTGCATGAAATTGCTTAATTAAAACACAGTCACTGAGGGTATTAATTTCTTTGTCTGACAGTGGAGTGTAGTGAGGGGAGAGCAGGGAGATGTAAAACGCTGTCAGATAGCGATGTCACCAGAAAGGAAATTCTGCCACATATTTTTTTCTTCCTTCTCCCCCCCTCATCCCCGCTTCTCCGTTAGCGGCACGATGGAGAGGATAAGGGGCTGCCCAGCTAATTTGGGTTATGGTGGTAAACGAAGGCCACTGCACTTGAAAGATACCACAGGGAGGCGAGGGGGATGGGTGCGATGGGGTAGGTGGGGGGGGGAGATGGTACAGAATGAGAGGGACAGATACGGGTGAGAGCCATCGAGCCTTTGTGCCAGTCTGCTCCCCTTCAGGGCGGGACGGCGGCGGGCAGCTGACAGCGATACGAGCATGACGGGTGCGACGGCGGCTTCGTCAGTGCAGTGCGTCTAGGTTTGTTTGTGTCTTCTCGCAAAACAAAGGCGGCTTGAATGGTAGAATCAAACGGCACGACGGTTAAACAAAAAAAAGAGCTATTGGCTAACCGGTCACGATTGGTTTACTGGGGCTGTAGTCGACGAAAGACGGGCCGGTATCGACCGATTACGGGGGTGTGGCAAAAGCGATCGAAACAAGGAAGTATCTCCATGTATCTAACCCGAACAGATGTAGATATAGACGGTTATATGAGTAAGATCTTCTCGTTCGATCTTCTCATCTTCTCGTTTTTGCTGCTGTCCCAGTTGACGAATGAAAATGTTGGTCGACTTGGACTCCCATCGACTAAAAGATTACAGCACGGCGGTTTGCATGCACGGAGAACTCAGACTAAGCTAAGCAACCAAATTAAAACCGTCTTTGCCTATGTCAGAACACGCTTGTAGGTCAAACTCTTGTAGGTTGATTAAGTGTGAGCGGGGGCTGATATGTTTAGGGGCGTCTAGTAGATTAGCATTAGCACTTGAACTTTGTTGCTATAATTGCTAATAAAAAAAAGCTATCACACATATAGCCACACTTTTGGCAGAAATAGAGAAGCAGCACTTAATTTACTGTGTGCGTTTCATTTTCAGATATGCTCGGGACCATATTGTCATTAGCTTTCCACGGTACAAATAAACACTTTAAAGCTCAGCTCGATTTTTAGATTCACTTTAACAGAGAGAACCTAAACAACACATGCTAGTCCGCAGTGGAGGGGCCGTAGTTTGTCATATTTGCACGTTCACAAGTCATTTGGAAAAATCTGTTTTAAATTGGACTGTTTTCCTGGCTTGTTAACAGTCATTTTACTTTCCCTGAAGTAAAAACTAATAACATCTCAATCATCATAATCGTCATTTAGTCATTTCCAGACTTGTGGCGCATAAAACACAATCATACTGCATACATTTGGTAAAAACAAACACATGTGGAACGTGTTAGATGTCAGTTTAACCTCTCATTCGTTCAGGAGTGGTCCATGGTAGAAACGATTTCACATCAACCTTCATCTCAACCACTTCTACTTCTACTTCTACTTCTACTAACCACTCATTTGAAGACAGTGTGGTGCATGTTTTAAACAAAGGTTTTAAAGTATGGAGGAGGCCATTTTGGAAAAACAGGAATTGTGGATTACAACTCAATTTACCGTATTTTCCAGACTATAAGTCGCACCTATTTTCATATTTTTGACCGGTTCGCGATTTATACTCCAGAGCGACTTATATGTGATAATATTCGTTATTTTCACACTGACAACCACAAGAGGGCGCTCTAGGCTCTAAGCGACGCAGAAGAAGAATCTGCACTTCCTCTACCTCTGGAGTTTGTGGAGTTGTTTAGAAGTGACACAGAGGAAGAAGAATTCAATGGATTTAGTGATTTGGGGTAATACTGATGCTTTGGTAAACTTGTTAGCATGTTCTTTATGCTATAGTTATCTGAATAACTGTTCATATGTTACGTTAACATACCAGACACAGTTCTGTCTGTGCCTCATGTAGCTGAAGGTGTTAGCGTTAGCGTATTTACACCTATTCACAATGTTCTCTAATCTGTTATTATTTTAAACTGCATTTCAAGATGAAATGTCTGTTCTTGGTCTTGGATTTTCTTTTCTATTATGCATTTTTTGGCTGGTGCGACTTATACTGCGACAATACTAAATAGTTCTTCAGACCAGATTGGTAGTCAAAACCTCTTCAAAACCAATGCCCAGATGACTACCTTTGAAACCTGTTCTACCACTAAGTTTTCGAAGCCTTTTGACCTCGGCCCAGTGTTTGGCTCGTAACTTTTCCCGTCTCTTCTCGCAGTTGTTCTTGTAGCACTGCCGTAGTCACACCTCCAGCGCTCCGGTTCTGCTTCAGATGCAATCAGTCGGAGAAACCACAATGTGCGCGCTGGATTGAAAACAGCCTCTCATTAATTGTGGCCCGCCCCTTCTCCAGTGTTTCTGCTGCACTGCGCTGCGCCATTATAAATGCGTGGATTGCGAGCGTGAAAGGGCAAAGAGGTAGGCGAAGGATGAACCAAAGAGATTCAGAAAAACACACAGCGAGGAGAAACTCTTTGGAGCATGACAAAGAGTGAGATTAAAGCTGCGTTTCCCATTTCCAGTTGGCCCCGTGTCTGGGCGCACATCTGTACCCTTTTGTCTTAAATATCAAAGGCAGCCGAGGCGCGTTAACATTTGAGTAATTCCAAAGATACACAAGGACACGGGCGGGTGAGTGGTCCAACTAAGAAGTTATCAAACTCAGAGACAGAGAGAGACCTCCCTCTGTGTGGAGATCAGGGCTTGGATTTGTCAAGTGTTTAGTCAATACAGTGTAGTTAATATCAATTCTAGAACGTTTAAAATGACCATAGTGAGCAAATGTACAAGTCAATATCCAGGATGCGAAAATGAATCTGACTTATAGGACTTTTCCCATCACTAAAACTTTCTTTACAATTGATTACATTCATTATTCAATCTCCAATCTCCTAGTTTCTACAGCCACAGCTGCCCTGAGCCAGACCAACGGACGTATGGCTGCCACTCTGCACATATGGCCCTTCTGAGTGCAAATCACCCTCACTATTTCATTTGCAAAGAAGAACCCGACTGCTTTAGGTTCTGGTTGGGGTTAGGGGTGAGTTTGTGTGCTACTGAGCCACTACCATTTCATTCAAACCACGTATGCAAGACAGTTGCGACCCCGAACAACAATTGGTTTTATTACATAAGTTTTAGGTTAGTTAGTTAGTTAGTGTGTTTGTTTGTTTTGGCCTTTATTTATTTATCTTGACCTTTTATTTATTTATCTTGACCTTTTATTTATTTATCTTGACCTTTTATTTATTGATTGTGACATTTATTTATTTTGACCTTCATTTTTTTTATCTTGACCTTTTTTTTATATATCTTGACGTTTATTTATATATCTTGACCTTTATTTATTTATTTTGACCTTTATTTATTCATCTTGACCTTTTTTTTATTTTTTTTATCTATCTTGACCTTTTATTTATTTTCTTGACCTTTTATTATTTTTTTATCTTGACCTTTATTTATTCTCACCTTTTTATTAATTAATCCATTTTGACGTTTTATTTATAATCAGGAAAGTCTATTTTCTAAACTCAACTAAAATGTTCCTTAAGATAATGATAACGAACCCCTTTATCCATCTCAAAATGTGTTTTTGTTCAGTCCAACAACTGCAACGTACAAGAACAGTAAAAAGAAAAACATGCCTCACAAATTAATTAATACATTTTTTTAAACAAAAAAAGATAAATATTTGAAGCCATTATTCATTCACTTCATACTCGGTGGTGCCCTGAGGCAGACTGACGGAAGATAGGCTGCCGATCTACGCCGTCGGCCCCTCAAACGATCACCAATCACTCGCTCATCAGTGAAAGGTGGACCAAGTGTATTGCCTAAGGACACAAAAGACAACGATGCGACCACGCCCGACCCACGATCAGATCATATGCTCACGTGGCATCTTTAGTGTAAATACAATGTAGAAACTGTCTGAGCGGTGTAAAGTATGCCACATATGCCTTCAGTATGGTATAGTATAGAATGGAATAGCAGTGCATGAGACAGGCGGGAGGAGCAGGTTCAGAGCGGGGCCCGTGTCACCTGTGTCTGCCTGTGATTGGGTACCACAGACAGGAGCGCCGGGGCAGGCTGACGCTGACAGGGCCGCGGCGCAGGGACTTTAATTGGTCCTTTGATGTGGCTGGAAAAGGTGGTGAAGGCGATGGAAATGGGATCTGTCCTTCTCCTCTGGCATGCCATTATCTGACTACACACCAGTGTTTATTTATGAATCATGACCTCGTTTTTTTTTTTTCTCTTCTTCTTCTTCTTCTACCCCTGTCCTCTTGACGCTCCACTCTGCCCTATTTAGCCGTCGGGTTGGTACTTCTCTCCACTTGCTCTCTTTCGTTTCCTAGTTCTGGCCTCCCCGTTGTTACTTAGAAGGTATATAAATCTACCAAATTACAAATACAGAAATGAAAGAGCTAAAACTTGAATCAGTTTGGATGACTCATTGAACTAAAATGCAATTAAGATAAATATATTTTGAGTTTTGCTTGAATTTTTTTTTAGGTTTATAATACCACTTCCTGTTTGTAGATGATGACATCACACTAGGAAATTAACCGGCAAACACTGGGCCAAAACTCATCCAATGTCAAACGTTTTTTTTAATTTGACAAATAAACATATAAAAGTGCAACTTTATTTTGTTGAATTCATGTTTAGAAAGTCCAAAAAGTTGTTTATTTGCGTAAATTATGCATAAACTTTGACTGGAATGAGTGTGACGTCACTTCCTGTCATTTTTCTACAGATTTTTCAAAGTTTTCTCCACAAATACCTGCTCGATTGGTGTAAAACTATAATTTGTATGTACAACAGGTATAAATACACCAAACAAAGTCAAAATTAGAAAATCATACTAACCTTTACATGTGCTAAATGTATGTCCAGTTTCGAGGTTAATGCCAACTTCACAGCAGATAATAGTTATGTAATAATTAGCCCTGTTATTCTCTTTTAATTTGTATTTTCAGTCAAAGTCCATTTTTATTCCAACACCTTTCTTTATGCATGCTTTTGTTTGATCGTAGTCTTTTTAGTTATGTATGTTACATTACGGCGAAGCATATTCCTCGTTTGTGAATTTTCTTTTTTTTTGTAATTCTGAAATATCGTGCATGCCTAAGTGTACAATACGTAATTATCCAACAACAAAGCATCGCAAAGGCTTTATATCTCGATGTATTGTTTTTATTGATCACCTTTTATTTTTTAATCCTTTTAATCTAATCCTTCTAGCGTTAACCAGATTAAAACCCACTGAGATCGACCTGGTCCAACAGATATACGATACAATACTGACAATACATCATCAACATATTACCTCAACCCCATGTACACTAAAAGCATTTTTCCGAGTACTCTTACGCATTTGAGTGCTCACTACATCTGCATACATTTCACAAGTATACGTCTGTGTGTGTGTGTGCCCTCTTTGCCTGCCGGTACTGATTAAACCGCACTTCTGGGGTGAATCCCGCTAATGTGGCGAGCTGTTTAGAGCCCGGGCTGCGCGTTTGAAACGGCGACGATAATGCGTTTGGCCCGCTCATTAACGGGAGTCCGAGAGCTCGTTAGCAAGCAACAAACAAGAAATGCCAAGTCTCCCATGTACCGGCGTTTACCTCCGACGCTCGCATGCGCACTCCGTGGGGGGTTACGCGCACTACACCAAGGCGCTAACCCGACTTCAAAGTGGGCCGACCACTGGTGCACTCGACTGGGACTCCCTTAGAGACTCTCCTGTCCCCCCGGCTGGAGGGTCACGGAATCAAGAGGACGGAAATTGATCTGGGGTCTTTGGTCCTTCTGCAGTCCTCTTTAGCCCCGTTTCATCACGCGGCGCCCCTGGAGAGGAACCGTGGAGTGACACCCGTCGAGCCAATAGGGAGGAGAGAGGAGTGAGCGATCCGTGACCGTCCTCTGTCCGCAAAGATGGAGTTTTCGCACTATTGTTCTCGACGTACTGGAAGATGATGGTGGTTTTTCCGTTTCCCTTCTCGTCCTCGCAGTTGTTTAGCATCGGTGGCTTTAGCAATGTTAGCGTATTCTGTTTGTGTTTCGCTCTTGAACATTGTACTCCTGCAGCTATAGGTATTCATCACCCAAATATTTGTGTAAGTTAATTGCTGATGGCATGATTCTAGCCAGGCCGTCCTACAGAGCAGTGATTCTCAAGCTGTGGTACAGTCCGCCTCTAGTGGCCAACTGTAATTTGAGTATTTGTTTTGTTTAGATGCAAATCTATTCACGTTTTTGTCTCCCTATGGGTTAATTGTTATTTAGAACTACCTTATCCATGGTTTAGTCTAATTATAGATCATGTTCAGCTTGATTTCAGGCCTGATATAGTCTGGTTTTGGATCCAGTGGTACTCGAAAAGCCAGATATTATCCTAGGTGGTACTCGGTGTGAGACGTTTGAGAACCACTGTCCTGGAGGACCCGGGGTCATTTGTCGAGGGCTGGTTGGTTGCTTGTTTTGTCCAGATTAAAAACCCTTCCAACCCGAGAGTAGAAACCCATTATTTCCACGGTTGTTTCAGCTCGCCCGTCATTGAGTCACTGCATACGGTATATATTTTATCTACGGTGCATATCATCCACAAGGAGCAGGCATTTCAGGGCTCAGAAAACAACACTTTTTTGAAACTAGGTCCCAGAGTACGACACATCCGTAATTTCGACCTATCTGCAACTTTTTAGTTTTCTGTATCAGCGTCACAGCCCCACACTCTGCCTTGTTAGATGTATTCCACCGGTTTCTTCGATGTTTTTTTCTAAACCTCCACCATATTTTTGCAATTTTGGAAACAATAGCCTCCTTAGTCTCTGTGTGGCTATGGACTAAGACAAATCTAAATGCAAATACATACTAGAAACTATGCACCGGAGTGACTTTGCACAGTGACCATGCCAAATTGCCAGAGAGGGGTCTTGAGTTAGCAACTTTTGGCTTCAAAGGCATGCGATTTATCCACTCTGCTGTCAGCGTAGCATCTGGACTGTTGGGACTATTGGTTTCAAGTCGGCTTCCCTGCTCGCAAAATAAAGTTATACAGGAAGAATATGGCATGCTGGGTAACACATCTTGCCGTAGTCGGGGGGGACAAGTTCCAGCTGCATCGTCAACGCGAAGGAGGTTCAACGATCATTTACGGTCAAATGGTAAAAGACTTGAAACGAGACGAAGTTCTGGCATTAGTGAAGCGAAAATACAAAAAGTACAACTAATGACTGCGCAGCCACTCAATTAAGCACAATTTGTCCTATTAAAAGTTGATCAACCGCTTTATTATCATTCGTCATTCAACATTATTTCAAGGTTCGAACAGATGTTGCTTTAAACTGTGCAAATGAAGTACTCGCACACTATGTACACAGTCGTTCTGCCATTGAACGGGACAGCTGATGGCTAAAAAAAACACAAACCTGGAAGCACTTTTCTAAATACTGGCCTTGACATATGCTTCAAGTGGCACATGTCGGGTACTGGAAGCGTCTGGTGGAAAGTCTGACACGCGGAGATAGGAACTCTTTGTGCGCGGCAGGTCGACGGCAGTATTGCAGTATTTATCCAGCCCGTTCTGACACTAGGCCCGCCGGAGTTGAAGAGTTCAGCTGGAGACTGGACTGTAGATTTTGGATGAGTTGCCGCTCTACCACCTGCCAACTTATTTCAGAGGTGCCACGTACGGTACCTCGGTCACACCGCTGTTGACGTGTGACCACAGGGAACTTGTCGTAAAGTTTTGCGCTTTAGGATAAAAATTGAGCTTGTCGGAAATGCTGTCATTGGCTCTAATGCTTGAATATAAAGGTATACAGTAAGTGGTGGAGAAAAAATACACGAGCCTGTCCAAAAAAAACACAATTTATATGGAAAATGTCTTGATAAATACATTGAACGTACTTTATGTTACTGACACAATAACTCTAAACCAGGATAATGACTGTAAACGTTTGCTGTGCTGTATTGTTAACATATATGAGTAGCAAGGGTCTACGATGTATCAGCTCGTATGTTAATGTAGTACCACAAAAAAAAAATACAGACATTTCCTACTGCAAATAAAAAATAAATACAGTACAAATAAAGCCAAAAGATATTGTTCCATCAATTCCTCATTATACAAGTCAATATGCTTTTAACCATGTTCTGATGGTGTGAATTGCTCATTCATGTATGTTTGAGTAATCCTGTGTTGTCCTTCATTCAAGTCTTGAGTGTTCATAAAATTACTGTTTTCACATACCCCCTAACCCTGCCCACTGTTCTGTACTTTCTAGTTATGGTGTACATGTATGGTTAAAAAATTTACGAAGCCATTTTTCAACAGTAAAAACACGTAAATAGAAATGTGCTGCTTTCTTTATATGCTTTTTATTTGACTAAATCGAAATGTAAAGTTTAATACCCCTAAAAAGCAATGTTAAGATAAGATAAGATAAGATATTCCTTTATTGTCCCACATGGGAAAATTTCATTGGTGCAACGCAGGTAGATACAGAGGTAGATACAGAAGAACAGATCACTTATAGGAAGTCTGAAAAACACTTTCAGTAGAAGATCTCCTATAAATATATAAAAACTCCCATAGACAAATAAATAAATAAATACCATTGCATGTGATCACGACAGTAATTGCACATGAATATGTGTCACGACAGCACATAGATTGCACATGAATTTCACAGTAATTGCACAGTAATTGCACATGAATTCCAACAGCAATTGCACATATGACAGAATTGCACATCAGTATTAGTATGTTATGTATATATATTAGTATTAGTACATGTATATATGTATATATATATATATATATATATATATATATATAATTATTTTTTTTTTCAGTTATTTTATTTATTTTATTTACATTTGTTTGCCCATGAAATGTACCGTATTTTCCGGACTATAAGTCACACCTTTTTTCATAGTTTTGGCCGGGGTGCGACTTATACTCATATTTATACTTATATACTTATACTCCGGAGCGACTTATATATGATATTATTTGTTATTTTCACACTTGCAACTGCATTTCATACTCCAGTGCAACTTATATATTTTATTTCTTCTCCATTATGCATTTTTTGGCTGTGACTTATAGTCCGGAAAATACGGTATTTTCCGATTCCCTCATCGACTTTGCATTAGATCTCAGTTCGTTCACATTTGCTCTGGCTTGGACCTGGTCAGGACTCGCTTTGGTCTCGCTCTAGCGCCGGTTTTCACATTTACCTTTGGGTTTCGTCCCTTCGTGGATGAGACGCTGTGTGAACGACAGAACCCACATCTGCTGGAACATCTTCTCCAATCAACCATCTCCAGGAGTCCATTGATTTCGACGCATCTGCCAGCGTGATAGCGGTGGATCTTCTGTCTCCCCTGAACGAGTGGAGGAGTGATATCTGCTTGTCAGGGAGACGCAGATCACAGTCTATACACTCACTCGGGTCCATGCGCCTCCAAGAGAATCCATCACCCGGCGCCGTAATCCTCCAATTTATCTACCAATACCTCTTTGTTAAAGTATATCCTGCGCTAACTACTTCTGCTTCTGACATGGTTAGTATTTATTCATTAGAAGAAATGGCATTTCTTTGAGAGAGGACTGTTTCTTTATCTTTTTTCTCCTTTTTTATGTATTATAATTACCGACTTGAGGGATATCAATTAAATGTGTCCAATTACAGAATGCTTCCAAACTCAAATATAAAGTTGCCTCTCCTTTTTTGATCTATTTACTTGCAGTCCGAGACAACAGAGGGATAGTGGGAGCAGGAAGTTTCAAAACACCCTCTGTTCCACATGAAAGGGACATTTGATCATATTTTTTTATATTTTTGTCTTAAAGAGAAAAGCGTGCCATTGAGGAGTCATTCCTCATTAAAGTCAAGCAAAATGATCAGGCCCGCATTAAGAAAGAACGAGATATGTATCATGCATGTGGATATGCATAAACATGATGGAGGAGCTTAAGTAGAAAATGAGATCTGATGGCGTGGTGAAGGGGAGAAACCCGCGTGCTCGGAATGCATTTAAATTTAAATATTCATGTCATTATAATTCTGAGGAATGTGGAGCGACCGTATGATATTTTATTGAGGAGGTTTTAAAAAATGGATGCTGTCCCTTCTCCTTAATAAAAATCCTGGGCTTTCACTCACAGTCACAGTGGTCGCGGGTTGTGTGGCAGGGAGGCTGAGAGGAGGAGGAGGTGAGGAGGAGGTGAGGAGGAGGTGAGGAGGAGGTGGATGTGAGGAGGAGGTGAGGAGGAGGTGGAGGTGAGGAGGAGATGGTGGTGAGGAGGAGGTGGAAGTGAGGAGGAGAAGGTGGTGAGGAGGAGGTGGAGGTGAGGAGGAGGAGGTGGTGAGGTGGAGGTGAGGAGGAGAAGGTGGTGAGGAGGAGGTGAGGGTGAGGAGGCTGAGAGGAGGTGGAGGTGGGGAGGAGGAGGAGGGGGGGAGGAGGAAGTTATGTAGAGGAGGTGGAGGTGAGGAGGACGTGGAGGGGGGGAGGTGGAGGAGGAAGTGATGTAGAGGAGGTGGAGGTGGGTTGATGGGACAGGTGCTGCAGCTACTTTCCATATTGACTTCTGATTGACCCAACAGTTAAACGCTTGGGTTCATGTCCAAACACTGTAAACTACAGCGTCACAGAGAGAGGAGGGCGTGATGGAGGTCTGAGGGCGTGATGGAGGTCTGAGGGCGGGATGGAGGCGTGATGGAGGTCTGAGGGCGTGATGGAGGTCTGAGGGCGTGATGGAGGTCTGAGGGCGTGATGGAGGTCTGAGAGCGTGATGGAGGTCTGAGAGCGTGATGGAGGTCTGAGGGCGTGATTGAGGTCTGAGGGCGTGATTGAGGTCTGAGTTCGTGATGGAGGCATGATGGAGGTCTGAGGGCGTGATGGAGGTCTGAGGGCGTGATGGAGGTCTGAGGGCGTGATGGAGGCATGATGGAGGTCTGAGGGCGTGATGGAGGTCTGAGGGCGTGATTGAGGTCTGAGGGCGTGATTGAGGTCTGAGTTCGTGATGGAGGCATGATGGAGGTCTGAGGGCGTGATGGAGGTCTGAGGGCGTGATGGAGGTCTGAGGGCGTGATGGAGGCATGATGGAGGTCTGAGGGCGTGATGGAGGTCTGAGGGCGTGATGGAGGTCTGAGAGCGTGATGGAGGTCTGAGGGCGTGATGGAGGCATGATGGAGGTCTGAGGGCGTGATGGAGGTCTGAGGGCGTGATTGAGGTCTGAGGGCGTGATTGAGGTCTGAGTTCGTGATGGAGGCATGATGGAGGTCTGAGGGCGTGATGGAGGTCTGAGGGCGTGATGGAGGTCTGAGGGCGTGATGGAGGCATGATGGAGGTCTGAGGGCGTGATGGAGGTCTGAGGGCGTGATTGAGGTCTGAGGGCGTGATTGAGGTCTGAGTTCGTGATGGAGGCATGATGGAGGTCTGAGGGCGTGATGGAGGTCTGAGGGCGTGATGGAGGTCTGAGGGCGTGATGGAGGCATGATGGAGGTCTGAGGGCGTGATGGAGGTCTGAGGGCGTGATGGAGGTCTGAGAGCGTGATGGAGGTCTGAGGGCGTGATGGAGGCATGATGGAGGTCTGAGGGCGTGATGGAGGTCTGAGGGTGTGATGGAGGTCTGAGGGCGTGATGGAGGCATGATGGAGGTCTGATGGCGTGATGGAGGTCTGAGGGCGTGATGGAGGTCTGAGGGCGTGATGGAGGTCTGAGGGCGTGATGGAGGCATGATGGAGGTCTGATGGCGTGATGGAGGTCTGAGGGCGTGATGGAGGCATGATGGAGGTCTGATGGCGTGATGGAGGTCTGAGGGCGTGATGGAGGTCTGAGGGCGTGATGGAGGTCTGAGGGCGTGATGGAGGCATGATGGAGGTCTGATGGCGTGATGGAGGTCTGAGGGCGTGATGGAGGCATGATGGAGGTCTGAGTGCATTTTTGGAGCTCAGATGTTTCATGCACAATTAAAGGCGGTGTCTTGTCACATTTTTTAACCGCTCTTTTTGGTCATATTTGTAAAGACGATAGTTGAGGAGATGTGAGGACCTTGTTGACATGTTTGAGCTGCTTGTTAGGAGCCATTTTCAGAAGTGTCCCCGCTCCTGGTGTCACATGACCTCTGTTGTTATGGTCAGTCTGAGTGACTTGAGAGCTCTGAAACATGTTGACAAGGCAATTGCTTATGCTAATTTATCATCTGTAAAAAGAACCAAAAATAGTACCGTATTTTCTGGACTATAAGTCTCACCAGCCAAAAAATGCACAATAGAGGAAAAAAAAACATATATAAGTTGCACTGGAGTATGAAATGTGGCTGCAAGTGTAAAAATAACAAATAATATCACATACAAGTCGCTCCGGAGTATAAGTAAGAGTATAAGAGTATAAATGTAAGTATAAGTCGCACCCCGGCCAAAACTATGAAAAAATGTGCGACTTGTAGTCCGGAAAATAGGGTAAATGTATTTTTGTAAATCGCAAACTCAACGTTGAAAATAATGTCAGTTTCTCCCAATCAACATAAAATAAATGTAATTGTCAGTGAGCAAAATTCACAAACCAGGAACTTGCTTCTGCACAAAATAAAACAAAATGACTAATAATAGTAAAAAAAATCAACGCTGACTTATAACAAGGCATTTTCGGTTGTTGTCGGTCGTTTTTTCGTCTTTTTCTTACAGTTCTAACGTTTGATCCCTTTTACATTTTGGTTAAATTTTGAACGTCTTCTTATAGGGCTTTAAAAATAACAGCAACCAAAGTCTGACCCATTTACACGACGGGTTTAGATAACTTAAAGAATATAGACACAAAACAAAATGTCGAATCCCTCATTACCCTTCAGGGGCCGAGCGACAAGCAAAGTGGTTGTTCCAAAGCAATTAAACTAGCATCTTGCTCCGTGTTATCCGACTTGAAAATTAATGATTTTCCATTGGACACAGTAGAGAGACTTTACACTATGCATAATATCACCACTTAATTGCGATCATAGTCACTTAGTAATCTAGTAATCATGTGGTGTATTCAAGAGCCAGTATGCGGCGTTAGCCTGGCGTTAAAACGGGGGGGAGGTGGCGCCGGCGATGCCTCTCGGGGTGGGGGTGACTGTCATGCATCCTCCTCGTGTTAATTATCTTTTGTTTGCCCTTGATAATCCGGGGACCCAGTGCGCGTCCTATAATGAAAACCACCGGATCACGAGGTCTTGGCGTTTTCGAGAAAAAGGGGAGAAAATGGCGAAAAAAAACAATGGCGCTTGTCATTACCGCTTGTCATTACCGCATCATCATCGGGGGGCTATCAATAATGAATGAAATACACATTAAGCAGGGGAGCGGCTGCAGTTTATGAAAATCACTTGTGTGAACAGATTAAATTACAACTATTATTACTTGGCTTTTGATGTACGGCATCTAAGTAATTACAAAAATGTTAAAACGGGACGAGGGGAAAGCGGGGAATCTGCTCTTCTGGAGTTGTAAAAGCACGTTTATGTTAGTTAAGAGGTTTCAAACAAATTAGATTCTTAGTCGGACAATGTAATGAAAAACTGGGGAAAACTGGGCGTCGTTCTTTGGCAAAACGTATGAACCAAAAGTAAAATAGAAATGTTTCTTTTCTTACTTTTTAAGTTAACGCTAAATCAACTTGAATGCGCTCTTAACCTTTCATTTTCTCATTATTAATTTACTCAAAGTTGTATCTTGGCATGTTTGACTGATCTTATTGTAATATTTTTGAATATTTAGTCCTGCAACTGAAAATTTCAAAAAAATACTGTTTTCACTTACCCCCTATCCCCTCCCACATCCCTGTACTTTATGTAATTTTCTTCGGATTATTTGAAAAATGTAGTTTTAAGTGAAATTAAAAACATGTAAATGACAATCTGCCGCTGGTTATGTTGAAATGTCACTGTGAGGAGGCGGGGCTTATCAGTTCTTCAGTTTTGAACAGGAAGTCAATGAAACTGTTTTGGTTATCAAGCCATTTTAGACCAATATTGCAGTTTACAATGAACAAAATGTAATATTAGGATCTAGTTTAGTTATAATTCAATGCAAAGTACCTGGAAAAAAGAGCATAGTATGTCTCCTTTAATGGTCACAGATGACAATGGCAGTAAGGGATGTCATTATGTGATTATTCAAGTCAAAATATAATGGTAACAACTGAATAACAATAATTGTGACAGTTGTAGAAGCAAAGTTGAGTCTTTTTAGTTTAATCTATCGTCCAGAAAATAAGACCTGTATGTAAATAACTGTTTTATCTGTCTGCTTTTGTCAAATTTTACTTTATTTTGTCTTTTGGAAAGCTCAGTTTTGTAAATTTGTCACAAACTTGGTGAACGGTCACATGTCAGGCCACGGAAATGAAAGAAAATGAAAAAATGTCCCTGTTGTTTCGTCACAGTTTTGATAATGGTGAATAATCGTAAAATCATGATGTTTTTTTTTTCCCTCACAAGAATCGTAATACTAAAATTCTGTATCGTGAAAACATCCCAAATGATAGCTATATTACTGTAAAACACAAGTCTCAACACTCATCGGCCTCTTTACCACGCCCAATATCTGGAGCAGTATTTGGAAAAAACAACAATAAATCACAGTATCACCACAGAAAAGACTATACAAACACTGGTAACAAATAATGCCTGAATGATAAATGCTCTTTTTAACTGCAAAGGTCTTTCATGGAACAGCTCCCTAACTCACCTGAACACTCACTCACCATCAGACGGGAATAAAAACAGTTTCAACACCACCAGACAACTCGGAACAAGCCTTTATACGTCCCACCGGTTCCACACTTGGAGAACCTCCGAACTACACCCATTATAATTTCACACCAACATTTCACAACTGGAGTTTGAATTATGGCAAATAACATTGTCTTTTAAAAAACCGTACTTCTCCGAGTTGGATTTCACCTTCACACGACGGAATGGGAGTATAAACCACAGAGTACAAACGCGCTCGAAAAACCCGCTCGTATTTCCAGCCGTCTTTGTCCCTGACGCCGCTTTACGACGCTCATAAATCCCCGACGTCAAACTGATCAAGTCGCTGTGTTCAAGCCCGCGCTCCATTAGTTTACAACCGCCACCCTGCATTTTCTGCCACAAAATACACAAGGACTGGCATCGCTTATGGATTGCGCCGCAGTAAATCACCCGCCGCCGTTACGCCTCCTGCGCTGCTGTGATTCTCAATGTCTGGTGCTGTAGGGCTGTGGTGTTTGGCAATTTATATATCGTCTAGTTCATCATTATTATCGGTTGTATTTGTTTAGTCCTGCTTTTGGTTTGGTTTTGCATTGGTTTTAATCCTTCTCGTTAGGGCTGATTTTTCCTCAAATTCAAACTGTTTCAGAACCTGTAGCTGATGCCGTCGTTTTTACCTCTGCTGTCTGATTTACACGAAATACAAGAAGAAGAAGAATGGTCTGACAGACACTAGATTGAGCATTTGTTGGGTAAAAACTGAAAGATCACAAAAATTTTTATTCAAGAATATTTAAGTGGGAATTGAGTACAAAGAAAATCCAGGTGGAATGCCTATAACTTAAATTGTTGTGATTTTGTATTTTTCTTTTTTGTATTCGTGACGTTTTTCAATTTTTTCTTTTTTGTATTTCTGATTTATTTTTTGTATTTTTTTTGTATTTCTGATTATTTCTTTTTTTTTTTTTTTGTAGGTGATTTTTTCCCCTTTTTCTTTTGTATTTGTATTTGTGACTTTATAACTTGACAGAAAGGTCTATTTGGCTGGGTTATAGATTTATTTTTATGTTTTAAATGGCCAAGTGTTTGATGTGTCTTCCCTTTTATCAGATGGTTGATTAAAAAGTCATAACTAAAGAAAAAAAAGGGGTTTATTGCTTGTCAAGATATTGGTTTATGTACAATAGCATCAATTTGTAATGAACATCATTTAGACTGTTAAATCAAAGTCAAATATGGCAATACAGGGAAAATTATGAAAAAGTGCATTGTAAATACTCACAAAGATCTAAACCAATGACCTTTTGTACGAATTTAGTGCAATGCTCTCTGTTGATGACAATTTCTCCTTTTATTAGTCCAGGTTAAGGTTCATTTAGTCCATCAAAATAATCTAAACGGCCGTATATTTTCCAAAATGACAAATTACCGCCCAAATTTCACCCTGAATTTCTGCCGCACCATTTGAAACCTTATGGCGGATAATACACACCAAAGCATCAACATTGTGTTTTGGCTCTGGCGGGGGGGCGGGGGGGGATTAAAGGGTTTGAAGGGCGGGTCAGACTTGGAGCGGCTAATTATCTATGTTAATGCCACCATGCTTTTTCTTTGCCGCGCCTCTTAGCCTATTTCTGTACGTGTGTGTTTGATCGAGGCCACGCCAAAGCAAAGGGGGAGAAGAAAGCCTGTTTTTTGAGATGACATGTTACGTCTCTGATTCTCATTTGTTCGGGGGGGAAGTTTTCAAACCACGGGAACGATGTTATTACACTTTGCCACAATCGCGTCGGCGTAATGCGCTATTTGCCATGCCGGGCCCGGATTTTGCAGATGGAAATTAGGGGAGAAAATTGACACTAACTACTCAATTACGGCGCTTGATGGTTAGGTTGACCCCGCTTGGCAGCAATGGCAACACGGAGCCAATCACCTTCCCCGGAAAGCATTAAATTAGAATAAGGGAAAGAGGACAATTGCACATATTCATCGGAGAAAGACATTCAAATTACTTCAGATGCTTCGCCGTCGTATTGAACAATTAAGCACAGCGATGGGATTTTATGGGATGGTTTGGAGGCAAGGCGCTATGCTAGCATTACCGAGGCGTTGTACAACCACTCTGTCTGCAGATTTTCAATCTGACAATTAATGGGGACGTCAGTAATTTCGGAATTATAATGGCGCCTATTGGGTTCATTAATCATGTGTCAATTAAGGAAGCAGTCGGTCGTTAATCTAATGCATGTTTGGCATGTAATGGTAAGAGGACTGCGGCAATCTGTGTGAAGCTGTAATCCACACCAAAGTTGTGTTGTCTATTGCTGGTTCTAAAAGTTTGATGCGGGTTCCATTGGTCACTTTTATGTGCAGTTTTTGTAGAATAAACTGTACGGCGTCACATTTACAGATCATATTAACATTTTTAAACAGTAATGTGGATCCAAAATGACTTAAAGTGCCTATGACAGGTTTTTACGATGTTCTAATTTTGACTTTATTTGGTGTGTTTATATCTGTTGTACATATTCATTATAGTTTTACACCAATTGAGCAGGTATTTGTGGAGAAAACGTTGAAAAATCTGTAGGAAATGACAGGAAGTGACATCACACCTGGGACACTCATTCCAGTCAAAGTTTATGAAAAATTTACACAAAGAAACAACTTTTTTGACGCTCTAAACATCACTCTCATGTATTTGTATTCGTCAAATAAAAAATGGGTTCATGTCTCCGGTTCCCAGGTCCCACAATGGAGGAAATAAACTTCTCCTGCGTTAGAACCTCATGCCTCTTCTTTAAACTACAACAATCATGACGTGGGAAAAGAACATTTTGTTTTCATTGAACAAAAGGACATCCACATTTAAAGTCTTATTTATCGTTGGCGTAAACCAAATCTTAAAAAAGAACACAAACAAAAATTTCTATGCCGGATGTTTTTTAATAGTTTTGGTCGGGGTGCGACTTATACTCCAGAGCGACTTATATGTGATATTATTTGTTATTTTCACACTAACAACCACAAGAGGGCGCTCTAGGCTCTAAGCGACGCAGAAGAAGAACCTGCACTTCCTCTACCTCTGGAGTTTGTGGAGTTGTTTAGAAGTGACACAGAAGAAGAAGAATTCAATGGATTTAGTGATTTGGGGTAAAACTGATGCTTTGGTAAACTTGTTAGCATGTTCTTTATGCTATAGTTATCTGAATAACTGTTAATATGTTACGTTAACATACCAGACACTTACCACAGTTCTGTCTGTGCCTCATGTAGCTGAAGGTGTTAGCGTTAGCATACGTACACCTATTCACCATGTTCTCTAATCTGTTATTATTTTAAACTGCATTTCAAGATGAAATGTCTGTTCTTGATCTTGGATTTTATCAAATAAGTTTCCCAAAAAAATGCGACTTATATACGTCTTTTTCTTCTCTATTATGCATCTTTTGGCGACTTGCGGTATTTGATCTTGAATAGAGAATAATTATACACTTTTTTTGGCACAACAGAACCATCTTGCCTTGATTGTAAGAGTAAGATTTATCATTAGATATTATGTGACACCCAGATGTATTAAACCTGCTTTTAGTCCCATTTTAAACCACATTTGTTTGTTCTTAGAAACCAGCAGTAATTTGTATTTCATATATTATCGTATTCTATTTAGCTTAATCTGTGAATATACACGTGTACCACCCTCGTTTTACAGCAAGAGTTTCCAAAGACATAAAAAGGATAGAATGTGCGCCTTTGCCCCACCTCTGCTTTTGGCCAAAACACTAATTGCCCGGGCCCATGCCAAGTGTTTGCTTTGCTCACCGGGGATGAATTTGCGGTATCACGCTTTGATCGGTGTAATATTTCACATTTAACTTGATGTTTGTGCTGCGCGTGATGCGTTTACCCATCTGGGAAAGATGATCTGTGTAAAGCGCTGGAACGGTTAATGCAATTACTTAATTCATTTTCCAGAGATCGCCCGCCTCCCTCCAAACACGGGGCCGACATCTCAAACCGCAGCGAGACCTTTTAAGTCTTTAAGTTGGACTTGAAAACACAGTTTTTTTTTTCTTCTTCTTCCAACAGACAACATCAATTTAGAAAACCTGAGAACCACCGTTGTTTGGATTCGGAGCGCAAAAGCCATAAAACGGCCTGGAAAAGGGGCAATCGTCTTTCATAAACAACCGATTTATGTTTAGCTCGCTTTACACCGGTGCCAGGGATACGCAGTCAGCGGCCGCCGTCACCTGACGACCGCCGCCACCCGATCCCGCGTCTGATGTTGTTGCTCTGATAGAATCGGGTCCATCTGCAGCCTGTAATCAGCCCAAACCGCAGAGAGCTCACATGGACTCTTCACTGCCAAAGGCCCCATGTGTTTACGCTGTGCCACAGACAAACGCTCTGACTGACGGTGCACTTTGGCACTTTGGCAGATGCTGAGACCACTGGCAGGCTCCGGACTCATTTATCTCACACTTATCATCCCCAAATCAGAGGCAGCACTTTGAGTTGAGTTGCTTTAAAGGAAACTCAGTGATTTGCCCAAAGTTTGTTGACGGTTTGGAAAATGCGAAATGTTCGGTTGTTGCTTTTATCAGAAACGTAATCTCATTAAATGGTGTCTGGTTAGTTTCGTGTCCGTGTTCTTCCAATGGTCCAGTCAGGTGCTATAATAGAGTCTTTGGCTGATCTGGAGTCCAAGCACTGATAATGTCATTTCAGCTGACAATTATTAGAATTATGATTTTCACAAGAAACCACAAGGATTTTCATAGACTTCATGCAGTGTTTCTGGGGCCATAGGGCCACATAATAAAAGTGCCTAACTTGACTTTTTCTTCTGTATGATAAGAAAGGGTTCTTGAACCTGTAGAACACTTGCATATGGCATTGTGTGCGTGTGCATATTCTGCAGCAGCGCTGACAGAAATGCTGATGGGATTATAATGCCGTGACTTATTCTTTATGTCTCCAGGCAAAACGGCTGCAGCAGCACTAGCAGCAGATTTAACCAAGAAGTGCACTTCTGGTGTAAAGTTAACAGCCCCCGTCGAAAACACACAGAATGGCTCCCAAGCATATCAGTAATAACACTGATTCAGTGACTTTTCATGCTTTTGTCTTTTATCTGGGCCAGGCTGTTTGCCTATGCATCATCACTGGAGGGTCTAAACACATACCCACCCTACTTCCATATTCAGTAGGTGTAAGACATCAAAACATTTTCATCATTAAAATGCTTACCATTTGTGGCCTTTGTAGCATGAGAATATACAGTGGATTTAAATGTCCCCATCCTCCCAGAGAGCAAAACAAAGAGTGCTATTAGTTCTTTGTGTCGGAGCGCCATCCCAAGGTTCTGCATGGAGACCTACCTTTTGGGATCAATTATGTGGCCACAGGCTCTTTTTAAAAGAGCTGCACCTGATTAAAACTCTGCCCGTCTCCCAAGCTCCCTTTGTGTGAAGTGCCGAGGCCCGCGCCACTGCTATTTATTAGCATATTGTCTTTTAAAGGTCATTGTCTGTTTTGCACGGCCCACTCCATCTAGAGTATGTTACTGTTGGATTATTGTTCTGCACCTCTCGCACTTAACAAGGAGGCGGAAACAGCCAGGAAGAGAAGTCTGCTTTTCAGATTGCAACAGACTCTGGAGCTGTCTGTACTTATCAGATCTCTTGAACTACAAACAAAGACTATACCACACAGTATGTTTGTATGTGTGTGTGTGTGTGTGTGTGTGTGTATATATTTAATGTACATAATTATTGATATATATTCTAAAATGCAGTGTTTTCCCCTTCTCCCCTCAGCACTACACAGGAACATGGAAAGCCAGTCCCCACCAGCCGTTATCGCATTTCAAATCTCTTGTCTGCGATGTGCTTGGACAAAAGAAGGCAGCGTGTCGAACATTGGCACACATCAAAGGTAACCAGGGCCAGAGCTGAGGCTGGATATAGTGCGCTGCTCACTGGGGCACTGCAGCCGAGAAGAGGGAGTAAACGCTGCACAGCATCCAGGGAAGAGAGGGCCGCAGTGGGGCACAGAGCGGGAGAAACCTGCCCGGGCCTCCTCAGATGTGGTAAAAGCTATAGCTCCCTCCAGACACCATTAGGGGTTCATCTGGATCACATGTCAAAGGGAGGGCTACGGCAAGAGAAGAAGGTAAATATATATATATATATATATATATATATATATATATATATATATATATGTTTGCAATAAAAAGCAACAGGAAGAAAGCAAGAGGTGACGTAAAGGTCATGCCTAAGATACATCACAACAGCTTGAATAGTCCTGGAGATGTGGCAGGTTTTTAGTCGACATTTGAACTACTTTTTGGTAAATATTCGTGCACGTACGATGGAACTTTTCTTTCTTTATTCTGGGATGTTCCACAGTATGACATCAGTACGGTTTGGATCGCTCAAAAGCCCCTCGCCGCAGATCTGACCTGTAACTCGCGTTTGTCGTGATTAGATGCGATGACTTACAACACAGCGGAACATTCCCGTCATCTCCGTGGAGACGAGTCCACTGTAACTTTTCAGATGGACGCTCCGCCATCTGAAGTTGCAGTGGACCTTTTAAGTTTCTGATTTGGATAATAATAGTACAGTAATTATCTTTACTGCGGACTGGAAAGTTTTGAATGAATACATCATTTAAATGTCTCAATAACTTAATTAAAGTAAAACAACGCGCGACTTTAGAGATGTTCCTGTTCTTTGTGAATTCCTCCCAGATTTCTCGGCTCTGGTGCAAATGAAGTTTTACGGGAAAAAAAGAAGGAAAGTGGCATTGAGTACGATACATTAAGGTGCCTCTAAATCTGTGGTTTTGTTCCTAAACTCTCGCTTTGACAAGTTTAAGTCGCTGGAGAGATGATGTGTGCGCGCCGCGGTCACCGGGGGAAGAACTCCTCACCGTGTTACATCCTGTGGCAAAAAAAACTCACTCAACTCTCACCTGGAGGAACTGGAGTTCACTTTGTGGAGGATGAGCACCTCTGGTAAAAGTGGCTCTAGGTACGATGTGTTCAGCGGAACAAGCCAAAGTAGTATCGGATTTTACTCATTGTTATGCGGTAATAAGAAGAACTAGAAGAACTAGAAGAAGAAATAGAGGAACAAAAAGTAGAAATAGAGGAACTAAAAGTAGAAATAGAAGAAGAAATAGAAGAACTAGAAGAAGAACTAAAATAATAAATAGAAGGAGAACTAGAAGAAGAAGAAGAAATAGAAGAACTAAAAGAAGAAATAGAAGGAGAACTAGAAGAAGAAATAGAAGAAGAAGAAATAGGAGAACTAGAAGAAGAAGAAATAGAAGAACTAAAAGAAGAACTAAAAGAAGAACTAGAAGAAGAAGAAATAGGAGAACTAGAAGAAGAAGAAATAGAAGAACTAAAAGAAGAAATAGAAGAACTAAAAGAAGAACTAGAAGAAGAAGAAATAGGAGAACTAGAAGAAGAAGAAATAGAAGAACTAGAAGAAGAAATAGAAGAACTAAAATAAGAAATAGAAGAAGAAATAGAAGAAGAAGTATACTGCCCCTTTACTGTAAATGTCTTTTTTCCCAGGGACACAATGAACACATGTAATAGTGAGAACTTGGCTCACTCTTGACCACAGAATCGCATTGATCCACTCGTCAGTTTGTCTGCTTTTATTACATATTTGACCAGGATGCAAACATCAATGTCTATATTCATTTAGCACTGATTTTTATACCTGATCACCTCCCCATTCACACAGCTTTTTGACTGCACATTTGAATTAATTGTCCAACACATAGAAGTGCCTTTTATAGTGGCTTGCAATTTAGTTTGTATGTAGCAACAACAAAAATACTTTTGGACAATTTGGGAATATCTGCAGTTGAACTATTCGTTTGTTAAAAGCAAAACGGACCACTTTAGTCATGTGTAAATCTTATCTGACATTCTGAAGTAGTGCTTTTTTACCAAACTACTATGAGTACTATTTAGTTTGAAGTGAAAGTATTTAGCTTAAGTAAAAATGTTGGTTACTCTTGCCACTTTAAGTTTACAACAGACAAAGGATTTATGTTGGCAATATTAAATCATTTGAACATTAATTTTGTGCTTGATATACACCAGATATGCATCTTTTTATGATATATATTTGTATCCATTCTCAGAAAATAACAGCTTTGATAAATTATGAACTGTTTTGGCTGATTACACTACCTCATAAATCAGACTCGAACTGCATTTTACGTCCAAACTGTTTCTCAATACTAATGTTCTTCCAAAATAAACAGTTTTCTCTTATTCAAGTAAACTTTCCTACTCTTTCCTCTGTTAACCAAAGCCACCAGCACTGAGTTGAATACTAACCCTGCTGCCGCTTGACCAGATTCTCCATAAACCTGCCCGGATCGATAAAAAACAAGCAACATTTTAACATCTTTTGCCTGTATTGGAGCTACTTCGACACTTGCTTGGCGTCGTTGTGCATCACCGCTGCATTACTTTATTTGGCAGCGCACTGTAAACCATCTGGCGGTGGGTTTTTCTCAGTCCCTTGCACAATATCGCTGTCACGTTGTTTTGCAAAGTGTGTCTCCGTCTAGTTACTCAGACAAACACTGAGCAGAGATGAGGCAGCCACCAGACGAGTTTTTGCCCTGTTTGTGTGTGTACTGCTGCACGGGGCCCGGGACTGAAGATCACGAGTGACTCCAGGCATCCGACCGCGTCCGACTTTGATTAATTTGCCTGGCGTTCCCGACGTTTCACCAGCGGGCAACCTGACAGGGAGGTAGCGCCGGGGACTCCACCAGGGATCATCCGTCTCCTCTCATTGGCGAGCGGTCGGTCTTCAGCTCATTCTCGGCCCCATCATTGACTGTCCCCGTCTCCCTGTCAGCAGCTGAAGAAGACACACTTGGCGGAGCTTTGCTAAGTTAGCTCGAAGCGCACCCCGAGTGACTAGCCGCAACGGGAAGACGGGAAATACGGCGCCGCGCCCGTGGTGGGTTTAGTAAACGCTCCGCCGGGCATTTTATATAATGTGAGTTTTAATGGCACTGCAGTTGATTGTGGAAGCTGCTGTGGATGTGGCTGGAATATCATATATATTTGGAACTAGTGACTAGAGTTCATGTAAGGGAGAGGGGGACATACCTTGTTTGCACTTCTTCTTCTACTACTACTTCTTCTACTACTTCTTCTACTACTTCTTCTACTTCTTCTACTTCTTCTTCTACTTTTACTTCTTCTACTTCTTCTTCTTCTTTGTTCTATGGCGGTTGGTATCCAAGTGTTACATTACCACCACCTACTGTTGTTGTACGTCTTAGACTTTATTCTTTAAACCTTATCCAGGGGCTCAACCCCCCCTTTCATAAAAAAGTAATTTATATTTTAAAAAGTTAGTTAAATGTAGGTAGGTAAAATGTAAATAGAAAAAAAAAAAAAAAAAGGAGATGATGATGAATCCTGAAAAAATAACAAAAAAAAAAACATTTGCCTAATTGAGCGAAGCACTAACCACTGTGAATTGGAGCTGAGAGAAAGATAGATGACCTCTGAGCGTGACCTCTGAGCATGAGTTTGACCCGGCACACAGCGTGACCAGACTGTTTGCTGACCTGACTGTTTAGTGACCAGAATGTTTGGTGACCAGACTGTTTGCTGACCAGAATGTTTGGTGACCAGAATGTTTGATGACCAGACGGTTTGGTGACCAGACGGTTTGGTGACCAGACTGTTTGGTGACCAGAATGTTTGGTGACCAGACTGTTTGATGACCAGACTGTTTGGTGACCAGAATGTTTGGTGACCAGAATGTTTGGTGACCAGAATGTTTGGTGACCAGACTGTTTGGTGACCAGACTGTTTGATGACCAGACTGTTTGGTGACCAGAATGTTTGGTGACCAGAATGTTTGGTGACCAGAATGTTTGGTGACCAGACTGTTTGCTGACCAGAATGTTTGCTGACCAGACTGTAAGATCCTGAACTTAGCGAAAGCCAATGCAATCAATCAACACAAGAGATAAAAAAGCTTCAGTTGTAGTCATCTGGACTCAGTTAGAAAAAATAGACGTTTCGACTCTCATCCAAGAGTCATTGTCAATAAAAGAATTTAGATCGAGAACTCCGATATTAATACTGTTCTGTGGTATCCGTGCATCTCCATCTTGAAGCCTCTAATCACTCGTTTGAAGACGGTGAGGTGAAGGTTTTAAGCAGGGAGAAAAGATGGTTTGAAAGAGGAGTCAAGGAAGCTATTTTTGTTAAAAAAGAAAGACCTTCTTTAAACAGAAATGGAGGGCTAAGATTCAATCTTCCTGGTATCTATAATGGTATACTGAACCCCTGGAAAGGTATAGGACCAGGACCAGGACACTTAGATGCTAATCAGGTACTCAGGGTGGTTGAGCCAGGGTCTCACAAAGACAAAGAGGTTTCTAATAGCCCATTAAGATTCTGAATAGGCTAGCTCGGTAGATACAAGGGGGGAGTTTCTGTTGAAACAAACAACTCTTTCTACTTCAGGAAGGTTCCTCCCAATGGGCGGGTCTTACCACAGAACAGTATTAATATCGGAGTTCTCGATCTAAATTCTTTTATTGACAATGACTCTTGGATGAGAGTCGAAACGTCTATTTTTTCTAACTGAGTCCAGATGACTACAACTGAAGCTTTTTCTACTATGGAACACGCCTGGACGAATGAGGGACTACACCGACACAAGAGATAAACTCACAAAATATTACATTTATTTAACAGCTGCACCTCAGCGTGTACCGGCTGATGCAATGTGCGTTTCCGTGACACATTATGGCTTCTACCCCATAATCCTTATGCTCCGCCTGATGTATATGTTATTAACACATATAATATTGTACTTTTTACTCGTCAGAACTAAGCCGTGTTGCTTTTGTTATACCATTAGCAGACAGTGATCCATGCCAAACTAGCTTTTAAGTGGCCTCACCGAAACCAGTCAGACGAATGTTAAAAACGTCTCCTGTCTTCAAAAGGCTCAATCATAAAAAGCACCAACTGTTAACACTTTACATCTGAGAGAGAGGTGCACTTCTGTTAAACTTGCATTATGTACGCCTATTATTCCTCAAGTCTATAATTGGCAGGCCTCATTGTGAACCCAGACAGACAGCTGACTGCTCGAGCTGACGTTTTCCTTCTTATTCGGGTCCGTGTAGGTCGTGTTACAATGGAAAGATGTCGGTTAAATACCTGCAATATCCATAATACAGTGTCCATAAATTAAAAGTACAACATGTGACGTTTCAGCGGGCGGGGCTGCCACTTGCTTGTCTTATCGCTTTGCCTAAAATATTCCTCAGTATGGCAATAAACCCCACGCACAGGAAGTGTCCATGATCATCAAGTTTATCTTAATTAAACTTGATTAAACGCAAGATGGATCAATTTAATAAGATACTGCGGAACATTCCAGGCAAAGCAGTAACATCGCCATGGAGACGAGCCCTCCATTGGAATACTTAGAGGGGAGTCTGAGGAATAAAGTCTAAAGAATAAAGTTTAAGAAGTAAAACTACCACAGGTGGTGGTAATGTACCGCTTGGATATCAACCGCCATAAAACACCAAAGAAAAACTAGAAGAAATAGAAGGAGAAGAAGAAATAGAAGAAGAAGAAATAGAAGACGAAGAAAGAGAAGAGGAAATAGAAGAGGAAGAAGAAGAAGAAATAGAAGAAGATAGAGAAGAAATGGAAGAAGTAGATATAGAAGAAATGGAAGAAGATAATAGAAGAAGAAGAAATGGAAGAAGAAGAAGAAGGTATAGAAGAAATGGAAGAAGAAGAAGATATAGAAGAAATAGAAGAAGATATAGAAGAAATAGAAGAAGATATAGAAGAAATAGAAGAAGTATACTGCACCTTTACTGTAAATGCTATGATGTATTCAACATGTAAATACTTAAAATGTGTGTTACGGCTTGATACAACTGCTGTGTGTCAAAATCAAAATGCTGAGCTCTGATTTTTTAATTTAGAAGGGAAAAAAAAGATCTAAGACTTTGAACATTGGGTTCACTGCTGGTGCATATGAGAGAGTCAGCCACAAACACCAGCTCAAAAAAGTTCTGTTCTGTTATTAAAGTGAGAGGACCTAGAAGAAAACATTTTACGAGCCAGGCCTGTGTCTGTGTGGCATTTAGAGACCTGACTGACCCTGAGTATCTTTTATGTTTCTCCATAATAAAGCGCAGACTGTATTATACAATCTAACAGACATTTACACATATTTTTTAACGTGTTGGTTGAGGTTGAAGCATCCCACAAATGTAAAATGAAGTGCAGAAATATCTTTTTTTTCCTTGTTTAATTTTTAATCAGCTCTTTTTGCAGCAGATTTTAATTAGAATCAATATCCTCAAAATTAAAATAATCTTCAAAACAACATTCACAATACTGTCAATATTGTTTTCTTATAACCTGCCCACCTCTAAGTCAGTCGATACAACACTTCACAGTTTTAGTTCTTTTGAAATATGCTTTGAGAACACATTTTTACACAATTAATATCTCATAAACATAAAAAACATATCAAAAAGACAAGTAGAAGTGTCGTCACAGTAACACATGACAAATGTGTGGTATCTGATTATGTCCAACTTTAGTAAACTCAAAAAAGTGCACAATTTATGCCTTTACTTTCTTACACTTTATTCTCGCTAGACATTGTAGATTATTTTTAATAAGCAACTTTTGTGTAATCATAAACTATTTGATTATTCTGTCGGTCTTGCAAGTTGTTTTAGCTATATTCAGTTTTAGTTCATAATTTCTCACTCTTTATAACCTACAAAACGTAATGCACTTTTTGACACTTCCTGAACAATACATGTCCAAAACAAAACGCTGCATGTTTAATTAAAGTCCTCACAGGAAGTCATCGTTAGACATTGATCAGGCGGCGACAGGTTTTCCGATTAGCCAAGAGCTTGACGAGTGCGTTCGCTCGCACACAAGCCGGCCTCTCGTTTCCCGACAGGGGCAACACGGTGTTAACACGCCAGGAACAAGTGGCATGCACGCCTGCCAAGTTCCCCCCCGCCTCCCACCGCCTCCTACCCCCTGCCTTCCATCCAGTCGAAACCATCAGTGTTTTACTCCGCTCAATTTGCCTGTCCGGATGAAACAATACTTGTGATCAGCGCGTGTAATGGCACCTTATTAACCCCAATTACCACAATTAAAACCCTGCTGCCACTGGGCCCCTTTCAAGTCTTAATTAATCAGATGGCAGCGAAGAGGCCGTTCACTGCCCCTCCTCTTCCTCCTCCTCCCTCCCCCCTCCCTCACCCGCCACCCCTTACGCACATGGCACCACCGTAATGCGCACCTTCTCCCCCCAACCTTGACCGACCATGTGGCCCCACTAAAAAGCACATCTGGCAGAACAAAAACGCCCGGCGTGCCTCCACTTTACGAATGAAAGCTATTGGTTCGCTCTGCCTGTTTTTCCCCTTCTTATTCCTCTCTCCCTCTCTCTTTTAGTGTCCCTGTGATGTGGGAATAATGAACGTGGCGCACCGGCCCCCCCTTTGGCACGGTGCCTTATTGGGGAGGGTTTGGAAAGCTGCCCAGTTTGTTCATCGCTAATTGCTTAATTGATGCATTGTTTTTACTGATGATACGGATTTGCTCCCTCCCCTCCGCCGCCGCCGCGCACGGATACAGATACAAAAGGAATTACACCATATTAGCGAGTCATGGTCCTTTTCAGCGCACTGCATTAGAGACTTAAAACCATTGTGGCGGCGTTCCTAATTGAGCACAAGCACTTGACGTAACATAATGCCGTGTAAATAAAAACCGATCCCCCCCGCCGCCGCCTCCTCCCGCCGCGCACACGTTTCACGATCAGTTGCCAAGTTGCCAGAGACGGATGAATATGGCATCGCAGCTTGACAAGAGGCTCTTTTATGGCCATTGTGAAAGTCACTTTAGTTGGAGCGAGGCTGTTATTTGTCAGCAGGGCCGTTCGTTCTCATTGGCGGCGAGTGTATTTTGTCAACAGTAAGCTCGGCCAGAGTAAATATGTAACACAGTAAGTTTGGCCGACGTCTTTGGGCCATTTCCAGGTTGTGTAAAATAAGGAGGTTAAATGGTATTTGACAAAAGGACACAACGTTTTCGCACACACTGAACAACAACTTGTATCGCCTTTTTCACTGATCTATTAAAAGCTTTTGAAACCTCTGCTTTGTGATTAAAACTTCGAGTAACATGGCCTCTCTGACCAAATCATCGTCAAAATCATTCCCAATGTGTCAAACTTCTTTCTCTTTTCGGCATGTGTCCAAAGGAGTACCTCAGGACTCTTTCTATGGCCCAATGTTCTTTTCTGTCTTCATATTAATCTCTGATTTGTCTAATGTCATGCACCACTTTAATGCCGATGATTACGTGAGTCATTTCTTGTTGTTCATCTTCACTGACACTGGCCATTGAGTCATTGTTTGTCTGTGTGTTCAGTCTCAGGTCCCTGAAGTTAGGGCTGAATTCAGACAAAATCAAAGTGTATGTTTTCTTTCTTGGACATGGGTCACCAGATGTTATCCCAGCACTCATGACCCCCCAGAGTATCCACATAGTTTCTTTATCATTCTAAGTGCCTTGGCTTCGTATTAGATCAATTAAAGTCTAAGGCTCATTTGCAAAATTAGGTTTGATAAAGCTTTTTTCATTGTTTTAAATTGTAACAAACCCTGCATCACTCTTCAAACTCGCAAATGTCTGGTATCTGTTTTTTTTTTCCACCATTGTTGAATTATGCCAATGTTCTTTGTCAAAGCATCAGCAAAACACCTTCAATCTTTTAATTGCTGTTTGTCATTGTGAAGGTCACTAAGCCCTGACCTGATGTTTTTTTTTGTTCTGTTTTTTTTTCCTTTGGCATACCTACCTGTTAGATAACTCTTTCTACTCTATTTCAATGTGAACCTCATCATAAAGTATACAGCAGTTGACTCTTTTTAACACTGTTACTCTCCGGAGAATAGGCTGTTTTATCCATTCTCCTTTTTCCTCTAGACATCTCTTTTCTCCCATCTCCTGTTGTGCTCCTCTTCACCTCACACTCACACACGCCTGCCCTCTGCATATTCCCACTGAAGTATCAGATAAAGACCATGTTTTCCCTCCATACCAGTGTTTGTCCCTGGTTTCTTTCGGATAGAATTCCCTGTCTTGACGGATTCCTGCCAAAATCGTCCGAGATTCAGCGGGATGAAGAGGCAGCTGGGTCCGCTGAGACCCACAGGTACGGTCACAAACACTTCAGCGGGTGCACTACACACACACGCACGCACGCACACACACACACACACACACACACACACACACACACACACACACATCAAGGCAGCAGGAGAAGCAAGAGACTCTGCTGTTATTTATTCATCAGCTTTGCTTGTAGTCGAGAGGCAACAAGCCCCCTGAGCTGTAAACAGGCAGAGACACAGGCCATGTGTAGTGAGCTCCAACCAGGGAATAACAAGTGGTGTCCCCCGTGCACGTGGGCTCTCGCGGGGGAGGCCAAACACACAAACGCATCCGGGGTATCGGTGCCGCGGCAGGGCAAAGACGACATCCCGGCTTCCAGGGAGCGACGCGGCGGAGACAAAAGCGCCCCACGCTCAACACAGGGTCTTAACCACAGAGAGCGGAGCAAGATGGAGGCGAGTCGGGCTACGTGAGAAGTTTATCTTGAGAGAGTCTCAGCGGAGGTCTGACTGCTACTGCGACGTGTTCAGTCAAAGAGAATGTGATCGTGAATGTCTATTATTGTATGTTTGTGTATGTGTACGGGTGGATTTATCCCTGAGGCGACTGCTGTTGGGATACTGGACTATACAAAAACATGACGAATTAGTTGTGATTATAATGGTTTATGCTAGTTTTCCTCACTGACACAAGAATGCCTACTCCATTATTGATACCGGGTCAATTCATTCCGCTTTGTCTGTCTCTGACCCGCGTATGTTTTTGTTGGTATTTCCGCTTCAGCAAGAATTCCATTTATTTCAAGCATAAGAGAAAAGTCTAGGTAAGAGTAGGTTGATATGTCTAAAATGGTTGATGTTCATGTGCATCAACAAGTA
Source organism: Eucyclogobius newberryi (assembly GCF_026437365.1). Classification (NCBI taxonomy): domain Eukaryota; kingdom Metazoa; phylum Chordata; class Actinopteri; order Gobiiformes; family Gobiidae; genus Eucyclogobius; species Eucyclogobius newberryi. The sequence goes on from NW_027315834.1 coordinate 26,545,972, forward strand.
AGCAGTGCATCCTTTCTCTGGGCGGCTTGAAATCGCTTTTGTAGACTGGATGGAACGTATTTGCAGTAGAGATTGGCTGTCATAGATAGCTGGATGGATGGATGTATACTGTATTGATACCGAACAAAAGTATACGTTTTGGCACCATTAAAATGAAAAGATATTTGCCCGTTTATCCTCTTGTACTGGTCAGCTTGTCACATGGATGCATGACAAATCACAAAGCGGGCCTGTCATTTACTGAAAAAGGTAAATTGAACTGGCTAAAAGCTAGCTGTATTTAAAAACAAGAGGAAAATAAACACATTGTGACCTTTATTGAGCTGTATAAATCTATTTTACTAGTTCAATTTGAATGGTAAACTATATTTTTATAGTTATTCAGTGAAAAGTATAGCACCTTACAGCCATTTTAGGAAACCCTGGTTCTAGACTCTGGTATTTCAAAACAAAATTCAATCAAGTTCAGAGAATAAACGTAACCACAACTTTCAATCTGCTAAATTGCCAAATTGTAACAAACCTTCAACAATCAAGTGAAGACTATTACCTGTATCCCCGAAGTTCAGTTTATATTTGCCACTCGCCAGACCTTACTTTGATGTTTAATGTGATATTTTTTTATTTTATCTCATGAGGTATTCATTCTGGAGCAGTGTAATTGCAAACCCAGCATCTTTTAATCTATAACAAGTGGATGTAAACTGCTGTTAAACAGTACAAAGGAGCAGCACACTTGATTTTGAGGCATGATAAATTGATTTTTGTACTTTCATACTTACTTTGGTTGAATATTAATTGGATCGGGCGGGCACGTTGGGATAGGAGGCGGACAGGCAAAGGAAAATTCAAAAAAGAAATGTGCTGAAAGAAGGGGATAAGGCATCTTGGCATAAAAATAGCATCCCCTGCAAACACATATGCTATTATCTGGTTGGTATGGCGCTTGGGCCCCCTATGGAGTCAGACGACTGCATTTACATGTGGACTGAGTGGGAGAGGAAAATTTTCCAGGATTGCAACTCTGCTTTCAACAGGGTTTATTGCATTACCATAATGTGGTGAGGGAAGCTGACATCTGTGCTGTGAAGGGACTCTGCATGGGCCTGACTGAAACTTTCTACCTGTTTCTTTCACTAGTTTGTTTCACAGTTTGTGCACCTCACACATGCACACAAAGTCCATGAATATCTATTTTAGCCTATAGTGTCTTAGTAGAGTGTCACTGCGCTGCATACTTCGTGTGGTATACTTGATTGTACTTTCATCAAGTGTTATCACTTAATCCACATCGAATTATTAACATTTTGAAGTGGAACAAAGAGATACAGTTTCAAATCTGACACCCACTCCACAAAAAATATACATATATATTCAATCCTTTTGAAATCAAATTTACCACAGTGAAAAGTACTAACTTCTGTTTAACTGCAGTTGTATAAAGTAGCTTGAAAATGTTTCTAGTCAGTATCACTTTCTATTAAGAAGAATCACTTGTTATTTCTGGCCTGCTGAATTTACCGTAATTTCACGATTATAAGTCGCACTGGAGTTCAAGTTTGGGAAATTTATTTGATAAAATCCAAGACCAAGAACATCTTAAAATATAATGTAAATAATAACAGATGAGAGAACATAGTGAATAGGTGTACGTATGCTAACGCTAACACCTTCAGCTACATGAGGCACAGACAGAACTGTGGTAAGTGTCTGGTATGTTAACGTAACATATGAACAGTTATTCAGATAACTATAGCATAAAGAACATGCTAACAAGTTTACCAAAGCATCAGTTTTACCCCAAATCACTAAATCCATTGAATTCTTCTTCCTCTGTGTCACTTCTAAACAACTCCACAAACTCCAGAGGTAGAGGAAGTGCAGATTCTTCTTCTGCGTCGCTTAGAGCCTAGAGCGCCATATTGTGGTTGTAATGTGTATTGCGGTTGCCAGTGTGAAATAACAAATAATATCACATATAAGTCGCTCTGGAGTATAAGTCGCACCCCGGCCAAAACTATGTAAAAAGGTGCAATTTATAATCCGGAAACTGTAACCTTTCATTACCCACTTACCCACCTTTTCATTACCTTAGCCGTAACCATTACAGACTTAGATATCTCTTCCCATTAAGCGCCTTTGCATTCCTCTGTAGTGTTGATGTAAACAGGAGGATGCATATTTGCCGTATGCACCGCTTTGGGCTGCGCAGTGTGATTTCTGCCGGCTCAAGCACCTCTCCTCCAGCGTGTGACCAAGCACCTGCTGTATCCACGTTTTAATGAGCCATCCACCTGAGAGCCGACCGAAGCGGCGCACGGGGAGAACAGGACACATTTCATGCCTCTTTATTTTTTCTTCAGCACCGCCACCTGTGCCGTGTTAAGAGATGTAAAGTGTTATGCCTCTGCGGGGGCTGCACATCTGCCTTTGATTAGCACCACAACCACTGCGTCTGCACAAAAACACACAGGCGCATTAGCGAGGGGCAAAAGAACTACTCGAGTAAAAGTAGCACGTGAAGAAGTCTGTTTCACCAAAAGTATTTAAGTTTTTAAAAGGACTATTAAAGCTGAGGTACCTGGTTGTCACAGTGCAAAAAGATGAAATAGGTATTTACGTGTGTCCGACCTGTTCCTGTGGCGCATTGTTAATAACCACATGCTTTCAGTCTTAGAACAGCTTTTTTCAGACGTTGAAGTATTACGTGCAGACAGTGTGCATTGGCCTCCTTTTACAGTATGCTCTTTGGGAGAAAACACAAGTAAATAAAATCAGCTTTATTAAACCAAATGCAGTGATTTCGATAAAGGATTCTGCAGGTTTTGAGTCATCAGAAGCGACTGAATCAATGTCTTCTTTCCCCCCGGTCATTTTAAAATGTATGCATGTATATTTTTTTGTTCTAAGCCAAACCTTAAACTCACACCATGTTACAGAAGGGTGTGTTCCCATATTCTCCGGTACGTATGTTCCCCGGTACCTATGTTCCCCCTTTTCTATGAATGGAAGAACTACGCTAATACCGGTACTAGCATAGGCTACTGGTTCAGGTTCCACAGCCCTAAAAGTTGTGCATATATGTATGGTTTTACAGCATAAAATATAGCAGCATACAACCCAAACCCCAATCCTAACCCAGGTCTCGGGGAACATAGGGCTGACCCCGTTAAGGAATGCAACCATATACATTAAAAAAAAAAAACCTCAGCTATTTCAGCAGCATCAACATCTGTTAAATGTACTTGAAATGCTTGATCAGATTTTTATTGTCTTAAAAAATTGGAAAAACAGAACCAGGTCTTTATAGTTTGCAGCAGTCCACGTGTATCGCTCACTTCTGTAAATCCCTCTGAGCATCCTAACATTCACCACAATGCGCTCTTTTCTGTCTGAGGCCAGAGTGAGTTCTGCCGTCTCCGTCAAGAACAAGCTAACAGCTAGCATGCTACCAGCTCACTTCTTGCTTTGCGGAAAATCAAAGGATTTAGATGATGACAGCGCACAGTGGACTCATTTTCACCCAAATAGATAGCATTGTGGCAAAACAGATTTGCCACAGAAGAAGAAAAACAGAGATACCAATACGTTTTACTCAAGCACAGTACTTTTACTCTTGCGCTTCATTACTTTGCGCCACTGGCCAGCAGCAGCAGCGGGGTGGGCATCGTGGCACGCCCTCTCTCGCGGCGCGCACCGGAGAGCCGCCTATTTACCATTTGCTCGGGTTAATAAAAAGACAAGTCCCTGGAAGCTGGCTACCTGACCGCGCTGTCCGTTCTCTCCATTATTCTCTGTCATCAGCGTGTTATTTGCACTACTTCACATCATCTTGTGTATGCATGTATGGAGCTGCTACTGTATGCGGTCCGGGGCAGCGCTGCGGAGAGAGCTGCAGCCACAACACCCGACTTCAAACGCTCAAACCGGGGCTGGCGAGGCCTCGCTCTCTCTCCCGCTCGCCTGCTCGATGGGCCCAAATCAGCGGGACAGTTCCTGGTTCGCGCCGCGTCGACCTCGCGTTTCCCTCCTCCTCCTCATGCATTATGTTCTTTGAATTTGTGTACCTAATTAGACCTCTGGGTTTTCTCCAGCAGCTTGTCTCATTTATTTGGCACTCAAGAGTAAATGCACTTTTTGACCTTAGACACAATCGCACGCCCTTTCAGAATAAAGCGCTGGTGCCGCCGCGCCGAAGCTAATTGGACTGCGGTGTTTGGTGAAGGAGAGAGCGAAAGTAAACTATGAATAACAACATGGTTCGGGAAATCAATTTAGTGCGGTGTTACAGCGAGATGAATATTCAGCTATTTTATTTTTGGATTTCAAGTCAAACATACAAAGTCATGTCAGTCAAGAGCTCGAGTAAATGTAATTTGTTCTGCTGTGGCCTCCCTGGAAAGAGGAGAGGAAAGAAAAATAACGTGAGATAAGATTGGCTTCTGGGCCTGGCTACAGCAGTCCTGACTAAGATCCGGAGATGGGTCCCTGAGCGTGAACAGCAGCAGCAGTGGTGCTGAAGCATGGGTCAAATGCAGAGAATACATTTCCCTCACGGGGGATTAATAAAGTATATCAAGTGCAATACTCGTCAGGTGAGTACTAAACAGACTTTTTTACATGTTACTGGTGAAGAGGAGAGCAGATAACTGACATAAATATCAGAAAATAAACATTTGATATACTTATTTGATATACTTATTACTTAGGGATTGGCTTCCTCATTTGTTCGTATATGAAGGAACGTTTGGTTTGCCGTAACTCTGTTTAGCATGCGTGATCCAATATAGACATCGTCGTACCACCAAAAACATGACTGCAGCTTTGATTAAAAGGCTTATCTAATATTATATTTTATATTTATTTATTTTTATCTTTATTTATTTCCCCCCTCCATCCATTGTTGGGAAATGGGAGGTTTTGTCTATAGGAGTTTTTGTTTATAAGAGTTTTTGTTTTTAAGAGTTCTTCTATTGAAAGTGTTTTTCAAACTTTTTTCAAACTTCCTATAAGTGATCTGTTCTTTTCCTCTGTATCTAACTGCGTTGCAACAATGAAATTTCCTCATGTGTGGACAATAAATTATTATTTTATCTTATCGGTTCTTTTCCTGTATGTCGTTTGTATTCACGGTCAAGTACCGTATTTTCTGGACTATAAGTCGCACCTTTTTTCATAGTTTTACCCGGGGTGCGACTTATACTTATACTCCGGAGTGACATATATGTGATATTATTTGTTATTTTCACACTTTCAACCTTATTTCATACTTCAGTGCGAATTATATGTGTTTTTTCTTCTCTATTATGGATTTTTTGGGCTGGTGCGACTTATATTCCGGAGCGACGTATAGTCCGTAAAATACAGTATTTCATAAAATCGTACAAAATCAAACGACCATTTTTTTTTTTTTAATGTATTTAATATGGACATAGCATTTACATTGGACGAACCAGATGCAATGTTTTAAGTGTTATAGCTAAATAAGCTAATTTTCAACACCTGTCCATAGGAGGCAATTCAAAATGACCCGTTTTGCCTCCTAAATGTGTTGTACATGGAAAAAATAATCACAATTTATTCTTGTCAACTTTGAGTTAGTGAAAAATATTCCAAAAATAACCGCGGCGCTGAAAGCTGCCGTGATGCAGTACAGATGCTGAGCGAGATACACAAGAAACAATGTTTAGTCTACAAATATATAAAACTCTCTCTTTTTGAAGGCTCTGTCTTAACTTTCCCCGGCACTATCAAAACACGTTACGAAGCCAACAGACAGTTTCTACAATTTACTCAAGCTTTGTAAAGAGTGGAGAGCGTAATTACTTTGACAGTACCGAGCCTCCAGACTGACGTGTTCATTGGATGCACTGCGATACTGTGAAGATTAAACAAATAGGCCCGTTTGAAAGTATTTGTACATATCGCATGAAAACCTCAGCGGAGTTGTTTGCCTTCATAAAAGAGAAAATTGAGATGTTTTTTTTTCTTTCTTTTTTTCCCCCCGCATCCCGCTACAGTCGGTAACAATTAGCGATCCGGGCGGACGCTAAAGAGCAGTTTATTTGCAGAAGAGGGCTTAAGCGCACATGAGAGGCGAGTGAAATATTGATGGTGTTTGTGCTTTTGCTTACGTCTCCCTTTAAAAAGCTGTTTATAAATTCTAATGCCTTTGGACTCCTGCCGACGGAGTTTGTTAGCGTTTAATGCGGGAAGGGCAAAGGGGAAGCGGCAACGGGCAAATAAGCAAAAGGCCTGCAGAGACGGCAGAGGCGCGCTCTGAAGTGCAAATGAGCCCGCTCGCCTCGTGGCTCCGTGTCATGCATTTTCCAACACATCCGGGCGCGCAACCGGCGAGGCGTGTTTATTTTCCGACGTTAGCGTTAGCGTCTTCGAGCAGGGGCCAGTTTACAGGGATCGCCTGGTACTGAAGTGTGACGTTTGGACAGCTGGATTTCACATTCAACCACTCGCATCGTAAAGTAAAGTGCATTTGACAGGTTGGACTACACATTTCATTTAAACACAGTGAACATGAATATATTTAAGACGTTACTAAAGATTCTCACTATAATGTTTCCCCAAATATACAATTTTGGTCATTGCACTTCCTGGTTGGACACGAGCAGAAAATGTGACATAGGTAGAGGTCATTACGGAAATAATAGTTACCGTATTTTCTGGAGTATTATTATCAAGTTGCTCTAGTCAGAAAATGCATAATGGAGAAGAAAAAAACATATATAAGTCGCACTGGAGTAAAAGTCGCATTTTTGGGGGAAATTTGTTTGATAAAATCCAACACCAAGAACATCTTGAAATGCAATTTAGAATAATAACAGATTAGAGAACATGGTGAATAGGTGTACGTATGCTAACGTAACACCTTCAGCTAAGAGCCTAGAGCGCCCTCTTGTGGTTGTCAGTGTGAAAATAACGAATAATATCACATATAAGTCGCACCCCGGCCAAACTATGAAAAAAGTGCGACTTATAGTCCCGAAAATACAGTAAATTTTTTCTTCACAAACCGCTATTTGACTGATTCAAAACTATGATAAATATTCACCACCAAACAGTCATAATTTAAAAAAAAAAAAAAAAAGCACAAACAGAGAACCCAATAGACATTTAAAAGGACAGATATTATGCATAAGTAACAACAATACGTATATGCATTGTTCCGGTGTCAAAAATGACGAAATACAAATAAAGTCTTGAACGTGCTGTACTTCTCTTGCTGGTCTCCAAGAAAATGTTATTTCTTCAGTCCTTCAGTATGGCATTCTTAACTATCATTATTTCAATTACAGGGGTCAGACCAATCACAGGGCAGCTTTGTGCTTTGGGCGCAAGCTGAAGGTAAAGCTCCAAAACATGTACTTCAGCCTGTTAAAAATACAGACTTGCACATAAAAGCGCTTTGTGGATTTGTGGACAGGAAACATTTTTATGCTTTTCTCTGAACTTAATCTACCCAAAGTGTGATTTCTCAGGTTGTTTTTTTACACATCGCATTATTATTATCATTATTAATATGTTTTGCCAAGTTTTGGTTTTGCCATTAGTGCAGTAAAAATGACACTGGACCGTTGGGTTTGGTAATGACTCCAAAATTCTAACAATAAATCAAAAAGTCAAACAACATTGATTTAAAAAAAAAAAAAAAAGATGAAAAAAGTTCCAAGTTGTGTCACACAGCGATTTGTTTGAATTAATTCATGTTTATATTTTTGGGTCAAAACCTTTTTTTTTTTTTTCTCGCAAACTTTTCACCTTCTCAAAGCAAACCGGCACAGCTTGACCGCCTTTTCTGCCTCGACGTGGGAACAGCTTGAGTCGGAGGCTGATTAAAAAGCGTCGCCCGTCTGCGGCCGCCGTCTTCCTGGGCGGTACGAAAACCAGCTAGGAGCCTGCTCGGAGCCTTGGGGGAAATAAAGATTCGGATCGCGCCTGATTTGAGAAGATGAGGATAGAGCAGTAATTACAGGCATGCCCAGATCTCAGCAGTAGATAGAGTTAGCCCGAGCAGGAGCGGGCGCTGTCCTGCGCAACATGCCCATGATGAAGGCAGCGAGGAGTTACTCTGCCACTGATCCGCAAAATGACATGAATCGAGGCTAACTGCAGTGATCACCCCCCGACATGCAACAAAATAAAGCCTTTTAACCGGTGGCTTGACTAAAGACGCGCACGCTGGATGAGGCTATTAAGAAAATGAGGCCGGTGCGACACAGTGGAGGATACGTTTTGCTTTCTAAGACACCCAGATTGAGTTGCAGTACACATGGAAATTGCTTTGTGGCGCATCTATAAAGTATGCCAAATGACCATTAAAAGAACTCAAAGCGCAGAGCTCATTTAAAGCATAGCCTACATTGTAATAAGCGGAGTTGTTCTGCTTAGATATTTTCATACATGATCAAAACAGAAGGGCTGTTTGGCGGAGGGCGAGCGCAAACCCCCAATCATAATGCAAAAATAAGCTTTTGTTCACGAAAACGTTTAGTGTGTGTCAAAGTGGAATGGTATGTTTCCTGTACATCCATGCGGTCCATTTAATCGTCTTATAGATATACACTATAAATATGACAATCTATGACAAACAGGGATTATTCTTTTAATTTTGCAATACTGTCCTGAAACGGTGTACTAAATTAAAGAAAAATAAATGACCTGGATCTCTGAATAAACGTCATGCGCAGGTCATGGTAGCAAACTGTGGATTGTATTTGTTCTGGAAATAAAACTATAAAATAGAAGTATGTACAGAGCAGTGGGCGTGTATAGGGGCAAGGGGGGGATTAGAATTGTCAGAACAATGATGTCACGAAAACAGAATGACAAAACATTTCCCAAACATGCCTGAATCACTTGTTAATGAGGGAAAACCTTTAAAACACAGGAAAAAAGCTCTTAATAGTTGATAAACTATACAACTCAAGCAAGCAAAAATTGTTGGCCTAATGCTGCCGGTGAATAAGACAAAAAAAAAAAAAAAATTAAGTTATCAATTTAGAGATATCAATTTGTAACCTGTTTACTCACATAAATTTATAAATGTAAGAAAAGTGTATCATACATTTTACATGTGATGTTTTCATATCAGAATAATACATTCTATGCGTAAAAGTGCCGCAATTCCACATATTTGGAAAATACAAATCATACTAATGTCTTGCTTCATTTTATTGAGAAATGAGAAAAAAACATACTGAATATCTTATTTAGTATTTGAATAAACTAGATCTGACTGAAAATGTGCGTAAAATTTTATTTCGCCTCTATTTTTGGAGTCAAGACTGAAATAAATCAGGCTTGGAATTAGATTATAACAAATCTTCTTGTTTGAATTGTCAAAATGGTGTTAAGTATAAGACTAAAGTTTGCTGTGTGTCGGTGCTACTTTAAGGGCTGATGTTTCTGTCTCTAAAGGGGAAATGCATTTTGAGAAAACGGCTTTTGACGTCACAATGTTGCGTTTGAATCAATGAACTTTGATTGAAAGTTGATATTTAAGTGCCGATTGGGTGTTGTAGATGTAGTTGATCCAGGTAAAAGATTATTTAATGAGAGAACAAACTGAACAAAGAATTATGCAAATTAATTTTTGTTTTCATCACAATACAGAATTTTCAAAGTCAATATTGATACTAAAGAAAAGGCTTCAAATTCAATACCAATTTTGTCGCTATTATAAGAATCATCTACGCAAAATAAAAGTTTTTTTTTTGAATATGACACTGTCTTATACTAGTTCTGACAAAATCATTCAAAAACTGTAAAAAAAATATCCAGCATTATTCTTTACACCCAACTGTTTTCAATATTTTCTGAAAGTGCACGGTGTGATTTTTTACCTTATTTATCCAGTGTTCTTTGGGCAGTGTGTACTCCCTCGGCATCTTTCCTCTCAGTAAATCACCGAGCTGACAGCCACAGATCCACACGCCATCCACTCCCACTCATCCGCCGCTGGAAATTCAGATTCAGCTCCTAAAACTGGCCTGTTTACATTCAAATCAGGACCTTTGGAAACTCCTGACAGCCTGTGTTTTCCTCCCCCCCGTGTTTGCTTTGTGCACGTGAAGGAAAGAGGAACGAGACAGCGATTATTGCCGTAATTTCCCCCCGCACACTCTCTGGTGATGGACACTAATAGGACTCCATTGTTGTTAGCATTTAGCCTCGCTCCTGATTAGCTTGTTTTTTTTGTGGCTGCGCGGCACGGTGGGTGTGTGGATCCCCAAAACCGGGACGCCTCCTCCGGGGTGACATTTCAGACGTTCCCCCGGGGCATTCGGAGGGGAGCCATCCAACGGGGTAATTGCACTGAGCTTTCCCCCCGCTAAATTAACCTCTGCTCGCAAATTTATTGGCCAGCCGCTCCGCAGAATTATTTAAACTTGTGGGTTATTTCTGTGTTGAGCTCGGAGACCTTCTGAAATGTTTGGATTTCTGTTCCTTCTCCTGCTTAGATTGTGTGGAGATGGGACAGGATGATATATATATATATATATATATATATATATATATATATATATATATATATATATATATATATATATATATATATTCCTGGGCATTAGAAATAGTCACCTATGATATAATATATTCATTTCTCTTTTACTACGATGGAAGGAGAGTCGCGCTGTACCTTACTTTCGTCTCCATGTGGTACAATGTTCAACCTTTCTGTGAGGAGTTTGTTGAAGATGGGTTCCAGCGTCGACTGGGTCAAATGCAGAGTCTCCTGCAGGGACAAAGAGTACCTTAAAGCCCTAGTAAGCTACTTTTTAGCCAAAAACTAGACTAAAATCAACGCTTTTTTTCACTTAAAAAACTATAAAAACGTGTGTCTTGACTGTGAGCTGGCTCGCATCTCCACAAACCTGACTCGTACCTGACCTGGAGGAACCTCGATCTTGTCAGTCTCCATGATGAATCTCCAGAAGTATGTTTTTAACTTTCTTTTTCAGAATCACCTCCAGAAAGTTACATATTTTTACCTTAACAATTGTTCAGTGCTCGAAAACTCTTGAGTGATGTTCTTTTTCTAATTTAATAGTTGATTTTTGGCATTGTATTTAACCATCCCATGTCTCTCTCACTTTGGGCACCGCTGTAAATGTGATATATATGACATTTTACCTGACTTTGTTTTCTCTTCAATCCTTGCTAAAATTAAAAACAGCAGCAGATTGGTCACAACATTTTTCTCGACTTTTACAACTTCTGTGGAAACAACTTCTCATCCATTTTACAGCTCAGTGAAACAAACCTTGAGGGTCAAAATCAGGGCACAATTTAACCTTTTTTTTTACTGTACTTATGTGTTCTGTGGGACTGACTCCACTTGGAAATATCCCTTCTTTTTCCCTCAACATTTCATCCAAACCTGAATTACACCCCCAGTTTAATGGCTGTAATAACACTGCTTGTTATGGTCACGACATTGCACCATTTCCCCTCTGTTGGCTGTACAGAACACGCACCTCCACCTGACCGCAGCCTCCAGACAGTGCACACTTTAAACCCCGAATACCTTTCTTAATTCACGATAACAATTTCTTCACACCTCAAGAACGTGGCCTCCTACGTCCTCCAACCGTGGCATGAACGCGTGCCCTTTATAGCACATTACAGACACAAAACAATATTAACACAAAAAAAGAGAGGATTCCAGGCCCCGAGCAGGAAAGAACTTGACCCGTCCAAACTTTCCGCACCATCGAAAAAACGAAAGCATTGACTTCTCGCGTTCGTGTGCGGCGATTTTTTTCAAATTACGCTATATTTCTGTGATGGGCCGCTTGACTAATGTTGGAGTGTCTCTTCTGCCCGTTGCATAACTGAAATATGTCGAGCGATTCTGAATAAACATCAATCTCGGGGAACCGGCGCCTCTGGACGAGATGATTGGCGAAAGTCGTAAAGCGGAGACAGCTGCTGGGGTAATGTCAGAGCCGGACGGGATGGACAGTGAACGCATCATGATTTACACGGCGTCTGGCATTTTGGCCGGCTGACAGAGGAGAGTATCAGTCAGATTTATTTGACTTTTCCTTCCTTCCTCTGCTCAGCTCGATCCTGGGCGCGCTGACAGGCCCCTCAAGTCATTCCGGAGTGTCTACACGTGTAAGAGGCTGCTTTAAGGAAGGAGTTAGGCGCCAAAGACCTCTTTTTTTCCCATTTTTTTTTTCATCTTCCGTCCATGATTTTTCTGCGCATGTCGGACCGCTGCCAATTTAGCGACGCTGTCCGTGAGCGGAGGGGAAATGAGGAGTTAGAGGCAGGTGCAACAGCTCAGGTTCTTGAGCGCTTTAGGGCCGCTTTGAGACTCATTTCGCGACACAAATGTTGTATTATTTCATATTCTTGATCATGCTCCTTCCGAAAGGGTTCATTCCTCCTTCAAGTGTTTGTTTATGGTTTTTTTATTCCAATCTCCAGAACAATTATTTTACCCTTCGTTCAAAGGCACTGTACCTGATTTTTACTGTCTTAAAAACTAGTTCAAAATGTTTGTAGCGGTCCAAATTTAGCATCTAAGTAATTCACTGCAATGAGGTCATGAGCACGTTCACAACTGTCGAGGGGAAATCGAGCATTTCCTGCTTTGAGGAAAATTAAATGCTTTGTAATTAGATGCTCCCGTCTCATTTTGACCCTAAGAGGATTATTATATGACAAAAGTTGCCTGGAATGTTCCACAGTGGCATAAAACTGTTCTATCTTCATGGAGAATAAGGGTGTGCCAGAATATCAAAATGTTGATATATCATGATACAAAATTTGGTGATAAAGTATTGATATACTCTGGGTCTGCTGTATCGATATATCCATGAGCCATGAGTCCATTTTGTATAATTTCCCGAATTATTTTGTGACCGCACTACAATTGTGTTGCTTGTTTAGAGAAAGGAAACTTTGACTTTGTAACTGTTTTGATGATAAAAAAAACGATGTATTTCATAGAGTTTTTAGCAGGTTGTGGTTTAACAAAGAAACAATTTGTTAAAATGTATTGGGTTCTTTAAAAAATTGTGATTCATCGTAGAATGTCAAGAGCACGATTATCGCATGTATCGCAAAATCGTGATATTATCGTATTTTGAGCCGTTTATGGAACAATGAGGGACTCTGTGATTCCCAGCCCTAATGGAGAATGTAGAATGTATGTATGTAATGTATGTTCTAAAGATTGGCTTCTTATCTCTACAGAGTCATGCTGGTGGTGTTCCCGTCAGCAGGAATCTTATGCTGTCCTGCTTTACTTAAACTGCCACAAATGGTACAATACTTTTGACAATCAGGGCTTAATCCGGCTTCAATTACTGATTACAATTCTGCACCAAGAATTAACGAACTCGACTACTTAAAGGTGGTATGGACGATTTTTTTCAGCAATTTTTTTTATCATATTTCCTCGTGACGTGGATAAATCATTAGTCCTGCCACGTATCAATCATAAAACGCACCTACCGCTCACCTGCAGCCGCGTCAGGCTCGTCCCCACGTTTCCGCGTGCCTAAGCGCATGGATCTATCATAATATAGTTCCCTCAGTGTACGGGGCAAAATGAAGACGGAGAAAGACAGTTCGAGCTGACGCAGAAGTGGACAGAAATCTACGGGAGACGAGCGATGTGATGCGCTCCGTTGCGCTAATAAACAAACACACGTGTGTGTTGTATCGGTCCGCACGGGGGAGTGCGCATGTGCACTTCCGCCTGCGTTCTCAAATCGCAGAAAAATCGTCCATACCGCCTTTAAAGCACAATAGTATGTCACTTTCTGGAGGTGGCACGATGACTGCACGATTCCCTGGAAATAGAGACTTAAAACCACACTTCTGAACATTCTCCATAGAGATCTTTATTATCATAGTCAAAAGAACAACATTTCCATGGCCGAGTACGAGTCGGGTTTGTGGAGATGCAAATCCTGCTCACGGTAAATACATGTAGTGCAATAAAAACAACCAAAATAAAACATTACATGCTTTTATTTTAGTTATGTTTTGGCTAAAAACTTATGTTGATGGCTTTACACATCGTACCTGCTCCTGCTTCTAATATATATATATATATATATATATATATATATATATATATATATATATATATATATATTTTAAGAGAACATGTTTTACAGCAAAATAAGGTTAAATGATCAGTTAAGGTTTGCTCATTTGCATTTTGATGTAGCATTATAAACTAGACTTATAATCCCACACTCTCCAATAAAAACAACCATATAATGTGAATAAAAATGTCTTGGGCCGACATCACGCCAAATTTCTGCTCCCGCTGAAAGGTTTTAACGCATGTACCAAACGCTTTCCCACTTTTCCCTTTATCTGGCGTCCCCCTGACCCAACACCCCGCTGCACCCGTCCCATCAAGCCTTACTGCACCAATTTGTGAATCAGCTTATGGTAATGGGCAGATCATAACAGCCGCGGACCCCCATCGAAATGAGATGGCCTGCGACAGAGCTGACCTTTCAGTAAAGCGCTTCTGTCGTAACAATGTCTGCACTGTAAGCATCTCCACATGGCAAGGTGATCCGGAGAATGCAGCAGATGCAGAAGTCTTTGTGGTCTATGAGCCGTGAGGTTTAGTCAGAGACGGTGAAGAGCTTTATTTATGTTATTGTCATATTCTTCGACAAAATGGCTTGGTCTGATCATGATAAAGAGGACGAGAAACTTTTCATTTCACTGCTGTTAATATAAGATACATTGGATTCCTCACCGCACTGTTTCATAACAGTCGGCCCTGTGTTCTGTTGTTTAGAGGCGCTCTTTCTTCAGCTGACAGGAGCAGTAATGGAGTGTGCTTGGGCCTGACGGAGGGAGCAGAGGACACTTGACTGCATCATCGGCGAGCTGGAGCATGAAGAAGACACCGGGCCCCTCCGTTTGCCGCTGTAAGTTTGTGTTGTTGTGCGTTGATGTTGCCGTGTCACTCCAGAGCTCTGTCTCTGCTCCTGCCTGCTCCATACATCTGCTTGTACACAAAGAGAGGTGAAGAGGTGCGCGCGATCAATCTTCATTTGGTAATTTATGAAGGCGTCGTCTTGTCAGTATCCAGCGGCGTCTGGTACAATTCATTCTGCTCTGCTGGAGGGGGGGAACCCCGGGGTAGCAGCTCCTCCTGTCACCTCCCCTCTCTCCCCGGCCCCCCCGCGCTGCCTGCTGCCGTCAGCAGCCCAGAGGCGGAGCAGCAGACACGGGCGCGATGCGGAGCAGCAGAGGAAACCACTGGGATTAACCCTATGGCCACCCACGGCAGGTGCTGAGGCAGCCACGCGTCCAGCCTCATTAAGACGAGCCACAGAGGCCACAGAGGCAACAAACACAAGGGAAGTGAGAAACGCACACTGTACCTGCTCCTGCCTCTAAACACACACATCTGAGAGTCATGTACCTGCTCCTGCCTCTAAACACACACATCTGAGAGTCATGTACCTGCTCCTGCCTCTAAACACACACATCTGAGAGTCATGTACCTGCTCCTGCTTCTAAACACACACATCTGAGAGTCATGTACCTGCTCCTGCCTCTAAACACACACATCTGAGAGTCATGTACCTGCTCCTGCCTCTAAACACACACATCTGAGAGTCATGTACCTGCTCCTGCCTCTAAACACACACATCTGAGAGTCATGTACCTGCTCCTGCTTCTAAACACACACATCTGAGAGTCATGTACCTGCTCCTGCCTCTAAACACACACATCTGAGAGTCATGTACCTGCTCCTGCCTCTAAACACACACATCTGAGAGTCATGTACCTGCTCCTGCCTCTAAACACACACATCTGAGAGTCATGTACCTGCTCCTGCCTCTAAACACACACATCTGAGAGTCATGTACCTGCTC
>NW_027315834.1:26566861-26576861 GCF_026437365.1 Eucyclogobius newberryi
TCCAGACCCACACGCTCCAGACCCGCACGCTCCAGACCCCCAGACCAGCACACTTTAGACCCGCACGCTTTAGACCCACACGCTCCAGACCCGCATGTTCCAGACCCGCACGCTTTAGACCCACACGCTCCAGACCCGCATGTTCCAGACCCGCACGCTCCAGACCCCCAGACCAGCACACTTTAGACCCACACGTTTTAGACCCACAGGCTTTAGACCCTCAGACCCACAGGCTTTAGACCCGCACGCTCCAGACCCGCACGCTCCAGACCCCCAGACCAGTACACTTTAGACCCACAGGCTCCAGACCCGCACGCTCCAGACCCCCAGACCAGCACACTTTAGACCCACACGTTGTAGACCCTCAGGCTTTAGACCCACTCAGACCCACACTTCAGTTTGCAAGTTTTCAAGGACGACTCATACACAAGATGAAAGAGATGCTTCTCATCTCATCTGCCGCTTCTATCCAAATAGCACCTGCTCGTTCTGTGCTGTCAGCACATTTTATCTAAAAAATTAATACTTCTTTTTCCTGGTCAGATACTACTTTATTCGTCGTGCTTTGCCCGGAGTCCTTCGCATCTTTGGAATGTGAAAGATTTAAAACCATGGATAAAAGGCACTTTTCTAATCAACATTTTTTTCCTTAAGCACTTCTTTCTTTAAAAAAGCTGTTTTCATTATTTATAAGTGTTCTGAAGGTGCTATGGAGCTGATATGGGGCCGTAGAGCTTGCAGAATTGATTAGATAAGCTCAGAAATTACAATGTTGAGCACGTTGCGCACTGAAATGTGCTTTAAAATACACCCAATGCGAATATTAATACCCAAGGCTCATATAAGCCCATTTGAATGCAAGGAGGGTGTTGATGCTGAAGTTTCATAAAGTGTCCAGTTGCCATAGCGCCTGTTACTGATCAAACCTTGTATCGGCTTCAATTCTGAACGTCACAGAATCCAAAGTGACGGATAATCATAATTCCATCATTAGCTCTTAAACATGCTCACTATCTCTGTTTTACTGAATAATTCTGAATGATGTTAATCAAACATATGAAATCATATTTAAAATATTTAACCAAACCATATTAATGAAGATCAAAAGGTGGTCTGTTTTTAGCAGATGTTCTGGGAAGGCCTGGGTAATAGTCGGGTCCACAGGAGCAGATGAAACACTTTGTCTTCTGCTAAATATTTCATGCTCAGTACCTGTTGTATGCTGCTTAATGAGCTATGGCTGGAAAAAAGGTGATTTATCATGCAAAGTTTTCAAAGAAATGCAAATCCATGCACACAGGAGCATACACTTGGTTTTTATACACATTTTGCCTGTGCAGCATTGGCATTGCACGCATTTTAGAGGCGGAATCTTTCAGCCTTGAAGTAAAGTCAACTCTGGAGAGAACCACGGGTCAGTTTGTAGCTTTAAAGAAACATCTCGTCTTGTTTCCATGTTTCCAAAGTAAAACAACATTTACACATTTTATTAGTCACTGACACAATAATAAACTAATCCTCCACACATTAAAACTGCAGCATCTGATTTCACGTCGCAACAGGAGGAAGTATGAAAATCTATCCAACTAGTTCCTCGTTTTCATTTGGCACATTGTTAATATCCACATGCATTTATTTCAGACCCAGTTTTGCAGTTTTAGAAACACTTAATTCAGACAGTGAAAGTGGACCACCCGAGCACAGCCAATCGGAGCGCTGCTTTTGGCTCAAACAAGATATTCTTATTACCGGTACATGCAGACTCTGTGCAATGGCATAACTATTGTCCTGCTTTTACAATAAACTCTTTGGGGCAAAAAAAAGACAAAGTCAGGTACCCACTCTTGAATAATCAGTTACTAGGGTTAGAGTTTGTTAATGTTAGGATATTTATGTCAATGATTATTTATGATGATTATTTATGATGATTTATAGAAGCTATGTAGATATTAGTATTTTTTTATTAAATATTGCTTTATAGAAATACTGTGTAGATGAAAAATATGTTGTATAAGTCATTTAAATGCATTTAAAGATGAAAAGCGCAGTTAGGAAACAATTACCACCCAAAACATCTCTCCAAGTTTCCTTCACTCACACGTTCCACTGCTGTTTATGACAAACACCAGCCTCAAAGTTAGATCTGCCGCCCGCACACAGACTTGCCTGATCAGCCGGTCCCTCCCACATTCTGTTCAAATGCAGAAGGGTCTGGAATCGGACCATTGGGGGGCGTGAAAATACCTCTCCAAGCATGAACCGGTCCAACCACCGCCGCTAGTTTGTGTCACGCGTCTCTCACATATTTTCGGAACATTCAGAACCAAATATATCACTTCATTTATCTCAGATTTACAGAGTTTAGTGCGTCGTCGCTTGTTGACTCAGCAGAAGTCGGCAACGTTTCTCAATCTGTGTCATTTTAATTTGTTCCTCGTAATCCACCATGTTTGTTTAGACACGATCGAACAATACGTTTGTCTGATTGGTCAATCCGCCTGTCAATCACTCCCTTTGAAAACTGGCGTTACTGGGTTGGATTCCAGACCCTTCTGCATTTGAACAGAACGTAGGAGGGACTGGCTGGTCAGGCAACGCGCGGACACAACACCCTTTATTTCAGCGCAGCTCGGAGATCGTTTTTTAACCACCAGCAGCCTTAAATCCAGGTGTGAGAGAGTAAAACCCTGACCCTAACCCAGGGGGAAGGGCAGCCGGGGCCAGGGGAAGGGCCACAGTCGTCAGGTGACTCCAAAAGGGCTACAAAATGAGTAACGGCGCGCCCAAAACCGCGCCACCAGCCTGGACGGTTTGTGATTTGCAAGTTGATAAGACAAGAAGATTAATAACGCCGCATGATAATGGCTGGCTGAAGCGCGGCTGGGGAGATGGTAATGATGGGATATTGCTGTAGGAGCAGTTCAGTGAGCCACGGTGGAGAGAGAGAGACAGACTGACAGAGAGAGAGAGAGAGGAAAGAGAAAGAAAGAGAGGGTCCGCAAACGCACTCATCCCAATTGGCCCTCCGGATATGAGAGTTTGAAAAATGAGAATGCAGTTATCATTTTAATTAGATATAAAGTTTTTTCCCCCTCCCCACCACCACCACCGCACATTTCTTTTAAAAAAAAATATAGTCCCCGTGTATGTAATTTTGCTGAAATAAGGTCTTCAAAGAAAATACGTATTTGCCAGCGCACTGTAGCGTCATAACGTCGGAGTGACAATTGGATTTTTACACGGTTTCTCGCGGGTTGTTGCCGTCGGCGGTAATTAGAACAAGCAGGACGACGTGGATGTGTATTATGACGTGTGTCCAAAGTTAGCGGCAGCTCGGGGGACAGTGGAAACCTGTCAAAAAACGCTGCCGTGGAAACTCTGGTGACAAATAAAATGCATCGCGCTCGCAGTCGTGGTTGGAGTTACAGTTGGGAAAATACTATGTTTCAATTCAACATTCAGCGAGTTTCTTTGTTTTATTTTGACGTTTGCGTACGGCGACGAGGCCCTACTTGCTGTTTATCTGGGAAAATTTTCTATTTTTCGTTGTGATTTTTGCATTTTTATTCCTTTTGTTGTCCCCGACTTTGAGGATTAAGCGCAGTTTTAATCGTGTCGGTAAATAAGGAGTTCGGTCTTGTTTGGCGGTGTCGACAGGCCGTGAAATGTTCCGATCTGTTCCGTCTGTTCACGAGTCGGAGCTGTGGACTCGTGTCTTTACACCTCAGACAAACATTTTGTCTACTTCTAATTGCGCCACTTTCTTGGTCTTTTACTCTCAAAATGTACTCTCATCGCTTTTATAACGGCGTCTTTGTATTTGAGCTGCGAAAGATCAGAGGTTTTCTTTTGATCTGCCGTTTGAAATAATATGCATATAATATATTTTATTATATTGCAATGTATCATTAGATTTAGTATTTTATGTTATTCAAGTATATGTTATGTTCATTTGCATTAATAGGCCCATTTTGCCATTGAAATTGATGCCGTTTTTGTGCTTTGCTTTTGAAATGTTGCAAAAACCACATGGATAAATTAAAGTTTTCTGATGTTATAGATTGTAACAAATCAAATACCTGCAGACGAGATCATGTGACGCTGGAGTTTAGTCTTGGCAGAATCATTCACTCTTAAAACCGGATCACAAATTCAGTTTTATGGCTTTTTGAAACTGTAAATAATAGCCAAGCAACTTGTCATGCAAGATAATGATGGGCTTTTGACTCTAGGCTTTACACCTAACGCTGAACTACTTACTGAAATATACAGTGTACTTTGAAATGTATTGTATTACAGAATGCTGAATATCTGCATTAAAGGGCCTCCGACAGGTCGGACGACTCATGGAACTAAAATGCAGTGAAGATAAATATATTTAGAATTTTGCAAAAATTAATCAGAATAGCACATTTTTACAGGTTTATAATGTCACTTCCTGTTTGTAATTGATGACATGACACTAGAAATTACCCAGCAAACACTGGGCACGAACTCATCTAATGTGACATTTAAAACAAAATTACAGATAAAGTATATGAGAGCAACTTTATTTTGTTGAATAATTTGGTTTCTTTGGGTAAACTTTGGATAAACTTTGACATCACACTAGGAACTTTTTAGTTCCTAGTGTGATGTCACTCATTTGCTACAGATTTTTCGACATTTTCGCCACAAATACCTGCTCAATTGGTGTAAAACTATAATTCATATGTACAACAGGTACAAATACACAGAATAAAGTCAAACACACTCCATGGTCAATTCAGAGTACTATATATTTAAGCTCAGGATACTTGCTTAACGCCTGCTGAATACTTTCTGAATAATGGAATACTCGCTGATTAGAATACTTTCATGTCGAGTTGCAATACATTACAGTGTAAAAATAAATGCAACATGGGCTTACAACAACTTTATGTCTGTTTCACCGTTTGTTTTGCATTTATTTATCACTAATTAGAGAAGACACATTTTTGAATTCCTCAGATTTGTTTACTTTTTTAGTAACTGAATTCAGAACCAAATATCTGAATAAATTTTTCTTGCATTTATAAATCTAGTTACTTACCAAAGCACGTCCCTGGTCTGTGGACTCGACATGCTGCGCAGGTATGAGGTAGTGCTGGGTTTTGCCTTGTACCTCACAATACGATACGAATCCCGAAACAGAACTTCATAAGATTCATGGATATCACTTAAAACCGGTGTAAAACATGAAAAAGTCTCATGTTCTCACTGTCCTCAATATCAGAAGACAACTGTCCTATGATAAAGTCACATTTTCAGCTATGTAGGTTCAGAAGTGTAGATCTCGTAAATATCTAATGACTCCATGTTGTTTAAGCGTATCACGAGTCGCATCTCTGTATCGATACCCTTATTGCCTCCAGAATATATCACGATATCGATACATTGAGCACGGCCCTGGTATGAGGTCATAGTCACATAAACACCTGAACGGGTAAAAGAAATTGACATTTTTAGCAGAGCGAAATGCGCGTGAACGATGATGTTCTCAGGATTTACGGCGTAAAGGTGTCGGCTCAGGTTAACAGGTACGAGCAGACGTTTCAACATTAGCCATAAAAAAGTGAAGCTATTTGAGGTCTCTGCAGCTCCACTAACATCCATTAATGAGTCAGGATTGGCCATTAGGAGCTAATTAACGCAGAGGATCCGGGAAAGTCTTAACTGCGTTTCTCTCCCAAAGCCAGAGAAAACAGGACGAGCGCGAGGACCAGCCGAGTGCAGAAGGTTTGAGAAAGTAATCACGCCGACGACTGACGAGTTAATTACGTGACAAGTTGTGTTGGGAAGATCGAGCGGAGTTAACAGATGTTGTTATTGATGGCGGGCCCCAGAATAGCCGCGGCGAGGCTAATTCTCTCATTAGTTAGCGCGTTAACGTCGACGCGGGTTTGATGCGCGCATGTTTGTCAGCCTGAGGTGCAGATGGCGTCGGTTTCGTTTTGAGGCGCAATGTCCCCTTCTCCGTTCGTCTGTGATAAGTCCTCGACAGATGTTTTTCAGGTTTAAATGGGAATTGTTTAGAAGCACATCGAGAAGGCGCATTGTCGACGTGAACGGGTTTGAACTGCTCGTAGGCCTTGCACTTCGCACACCCTGTCTTTGTTCATACTGATATTACTGCATAAGAACAATCTAGAATACATTTAGTTTGAATTTGAACTTTGAAATTTGCAGTTGGAAACATGAAAACTGATAAAAACCTCCAACAAAATCTGAAACAAATGAAATCTGAATTGACCTGCAGCTAGCGTAACAATCTGGGTGTAGTGCCACCTGCATGATACCATGGAAATAGAAAGAGTTACAAAATGTTTCATGTGGGTAGATATGTTTTATGCCACACAAAATATCCATGGTAACTAACAGGAGGAGACAGGAGTTTATGAACATGCAGTTTATTTTTATGATTATGCTTTTATTGTTGTTATTATTATTTAACGTTAATGTATTGTATTTATTTTATTTATTTTATTTTATTTATTTTATTTATTTTATTTATTTTATTTATTTTATTTATTTTATTTATTTTATTTATTTTATTTATTTTATTTATTTTATTTATTTTATTTATTTTATTTAATGTTAATGTATTTTTTTATTTATTTTATTTATTTTATTTATTTTATTTATTTTATTTATTTTATTTATTTTATTTATTTTATTTATTTTATTTAATGTTAATGTATTTTATTTCATTTATTTCATTTATTTCATTTATTTCATTTATTTCATTTATTTCATTTATTTCATTTATTTCATTTATTTCTCTTATTTATTTATTTCATTTATAACTTTCTTCAGTGTAATTACAACATTTAAAAAATAAATACAAATCTAATTTTCTATTTAGTTACATACTGGAGCTTTAGGTTTGAAGAGCTGAAGATGTTGAAGTTGTTGCTCAGTCACAGAATGTTGTCAATTTTGTTGTTATTATTGTTTAATGTTAATGTATTTAATTTTATTTATTTTATTCATAATTTTAATTACAACATTTAAAAAAATAAATACAAATCTAATTTTCTTTATTTTTGTCTAAATAGTTACATACTGGAGCTTTAGGTTTGAAGAGCTGAAGATGTTGCTCAGTCACAGAATGTTTTCCATTTGGAGATGGAAAACTGATCTGAAGTTTCCTGAAATGTCTTGAATTCTTCATTTCAGTTTTATATGTCAGATTTTAAAACAGTCCAGCGCGTGACTCTGTGGATACAGCCCTTAAAATCTGACATGCTTGATCTATATAGACTGACAGTCATCTTGTTTGTCCAAAGTGACTGCGACACTGCTCCTCGACCCGGGACAGTCACTCCTCATCATCGCCCGACAATAAGCTGCATTAGCCCCACAGCGCGGCGGCACGCGAGAGCGCCGCCCTGCAGTTTACTCCCATTAAAGCCCCATCGCGGCGCTCTCGACCCCCGCTTCCTGTCTGCGAGGTATAAGTGATGACTCGGAGAGGAGATGTGACAGTGCCAATAACGGTAATCGTCCCCGGGCAGGAAACAATCGAGCGTATGCGCCGCGTCGGGCCCGTGTTCCCTCAATATCCTCTAATAAATGAAACGATGGCAGCGGCGGGAAAAACAACAATCAATAAAGCCGTCTAATGACAAATATGAAATGTGGAGAGTGAATATGATCAGCTGCGTCGGGAGGATGCACGCCACGTTATTAGGATGAAGAGGAGAAGCCTATTTGTATGTAAATGGGAGATTGATTATATTTATTTGCAGGCTGAAGGGGCTTTGAGGGGCGTTTCACTCACACACACAGCACGCGATCTCACATCTCACAATCTGAAGGAGGTTTAGCGCTTGTACCAAGTTATGAATCTCTCCTACACTTTTCTGCAGTGTTATAAAAGGTTTATTATGTCCAAAGATAACTGACATGCGATAAGGCACTGTCTGTTTGTGAGTTTATGAATTAGAATTTATTGTCAACAGAGTTCTCTTTGATAAGATAAGATGAGATAAGATAAGCCTTTATTTGTCCACACAATGGGGAAATTTTGGTGTTGCAACGCGAGTAGATACAGAAGAAAAGAACAGATAACTTATAGAAAGCTAAAAAAAAAACACTCTTAATAGAAAAACTCTTATAAACAAAACTCCTATAGACAGAACCTCTCATATTCATAATAAGGAACAGAGAAAACAATAAAAATTAAATAATAATAAGATAACATAAGACAAAATAATGATAATAATAATTTGTGCTACAATATTCTTCAAAAATGTCTTCTTTATGAACCCTTTATGAATTCCTGTTTTAAGTATGTTAGGGTTTTTTAAAGGTGTACTGTGTAACTCTTTTAACTAAATAAAATTGAAAAATATACCGGTATGCTTGAAATTTCTTTTATTAAAACACATAAAGGAATAAATGTCAAATAAAACATTCATTCCGCTTTTGAAGTGTGTTACATTGTGAACAGTAACAGCCTTTTTTGACTGCAAAGTGTTACAAAAGTCAACTTTGCTTCCAAAACAAGTTCTCGAATACTTTGACAAGTTCTTCAGCTTTGATAGAATACTTCTTAAATGCTTTAGTAGTCACGGCTTTCTCGATGACTGGAGAAACATGCTGAGGTGTAAAAGTGGAGACAGAGGTCAGTCATCTGAGGCTGAGTCATGTCATCTGTCATCATCAAAAGTTGCAGTGTCTTTCAAAAGGTTTCAAAAAACTAGTGCTTTTATACAAAAGATTTACCGTCTTTTTGGTTTTCTTTGTGGTGTTCCTTCCATGTCTCATTCCTTCTTTCTGTTTTAAGCTGAATCCCCTTTTGAATACTTGATTTATGTCTGGGTCCTGCACAACTACAGACCCGTTTTTGACCTTCCAGTGTCCAGACCAGAGCTTTTTAAACTTTTATCTTGGACCTGATTATCTTGTGGACTGTGAGCTGTTTGCAAAACGTGAGAAACGAAATACAAAAGCCTTTAGCAACATTGCTCTTCAAAACTGTCAATTCAGTACCGAACCAGAACTACAGTAAACTACAGAACTAACCCAGAATTAAACCAAGTCTAAACTAGGATCAAACCAGGACTAAACCAGTGAGAGAAAGAGACATGAGGGTAAATCGCAGGATCAGATCAGATCCTTAAGTTAGACCAGATCAGTCTTGACTCCGTATTTTCCAGATTATGAATTGCATCTTTTTGCATAGTTTTGGCCGAGGTGAGTCTTATACTCTAGAGCGACTTATATGTGATATTATTTGTTATTTTCACACTGACAACCGCATTTCACATGTTGATTATTTTCACCCTGGCAACCACAAGAGGGCGCTCTAGGCTCTAAGCGACGCAGAAGAAGAATCTGCACTTCCTCTACCTCTGGAGTTTGTGGAGTTGTTTAGAAGTGACACAGAGGAAGAATTGAATGGATTTAGTGATTTGGGGTAAAACTGATGCTTTGGTAAACTTGTTAGCATGTTCTTTATGCTATAGTTATCTGAATAACTGTTAATATGTTACGTTAACATACCAGACACTTACCACAGTTCTGTCTGTGCCTCATGTAGCTGAAGGTGTTAGCGTTAGCATACGTACACCTATTCACCATCTGTCACTATTTTAAACTGCATTTCAAGATTAACTGTCTGTTCCTGTTCTTAAATTTGCCCCAAAAAATTCGAGTTATATCTGTGTTTTTCTTCTCTATTATGCATTTTTTGTCTGGTGCGACTTACACTACGGTGCCACTTATAGTCTGGAAAATACGGCAATCGAAATGGAATCAGATACATATAACAAAACCGTGGCCTTGATCCATCTCGGCCTATGACGGTCCATACACAGCCCCGTCCGTCCACCAGTCCATCTTCCAACATGTGATAATGGAGAGATCGAGAGAGAGAACGCAGAAGGGAGCGAGGGAGGGAGGGCTCCGAAAGGGCTCACCTCTCTACAATATTCTAATTACCAGCCCTCCTCATTACACATGCCATGTCAACCCA